>NC_141157.1:91772291-92076577 GCF_053477565.2 Lygodium microphyllum
AATTATATCCGCAAGGTTTAACAGTTCTATCCTTCTTCTCGAGCCTTGTGGGAAAGAAGTGGCATTGCACAAATTGGGTATAATTTTGAAGGTTGTTGTTATTGTGGAGATCAATTATAAATGTAAAAACATAATAGCCAGCTAGTGGAACAAAACCTTCCAAACATGCCGATTTCCAATGGAGGATGATGTTAGAGATCTTACTGATGATATGTTGGCTGAGATTGTGGATGCAGTGGGAAAGATTGACCTCATAATTGGGGGGAGCCCCTGCAACAATCTCTCAGGCAACAATAGAGTAAGCAGGGTAGGCTTGGGTGGCAAAGAATCCTATCTTTTCTTTAAATTTTCCAAGATTCTAAGTAGTTTAAAACATATCATGCAAGCAAGAAATATGGCCAAACCTCTTAATAGCTAGTATTTTTTTGAATAGGGCATGATTGGATAGGGCATGATTGGATGTATATACAGCATAATTACACCTAGATCATACGCTAGGACATGATATACATGTATAGGATCATACGGACATGATATACATGTATATACAACATGATATACATGTATAGGACATATACATGCATAGGACATGATATACATTACCAACTTTACTTCTTTCTGAGTATTACAAATATACATCCAATCATTCAAAGCTAATTACATATATGTGATTTCATGCCCTATATACATCCAATCATGCCCTATACAAATGTGATTGCATAGGGCATGATGATTGGATGTATATATAAATCAAAGGTTGACTTGTGCATTTGCAATATATATATATATATATATATATATAGAGAGAGAGAGAGAGAGAGAGAAGTGATCAATACACTCACATGTCTCATTTAATGTTGTGCACTTAACCTAGCCATGCATGCCAATTCATAGCATGAGTAGATTGATGTAAATGAGTTTGCTTATGCATATGCAAGCTATTCCAATCATGTCAAGGTGCACTTATATCTCACATATCTTTGATTGATTGATGGATAATATGCCTTTCTCTATCTCTTTCGTGTACACCTTCATTGCATTATCTTTCTCTAGCTAAAAACCATTCGTGCTTTATCCACCTATTGATACGTAAGTGGGATAATATGCAATTGTAAGTGGGATGGTCTAGTAAGTCACTACATATATATGTGCCAATTGACTTGCCAATGTGTTATCCCTTATCCTCAAGCTTTGTTATATATGTCACCACATAGGTCAATTGATTCCTTAAATGCATGCATTGATTCCTTAAATCGTTCCTACGCATCTGTAAGCGCGTGTAACAGGAATTATCTGCGCATATACACGCGCTGATAGACGTGCCACGCAAGTATAGAAAAATTTAAAAAAAGTTGTGGCTTTCTTTTCAAACCTGTGCTTTCCTGCGTTTTTTGCACGTTTTCTGCAGTTCGAGCTCGGCATCACTACTCGTGTCTATTTATCACTTCATGAAGACAATGAGGCAAGGAAATAAGAGTAAAAAGAGGACAAGAGGAAAGAAGAGTCAAAGAGTAAAGAACAAGAGCCAAACAGCAAGGAAGAGAACAAGATTGAAGCAACTTACCAAGGGAAGGGAGAAGGAGGACAAGGAGCTTGCAACCTAGCCGCCGCCACCCATTGGAACAAGCAAAGAAGGTGAGTTCTTCTTCTCTCTCTCAATCTTGTTTGGTTTCTCTGTTTGTTTATCTCTCTCTTCACATGCTGGATCTTCTCATCTATGGAGGTTTTTTAGCTTTGTTTTTTAAGCAAGTTTGAGAAGAAATGGTGCGACCGTGTGCGTCTGTCAGCGCGTCCAGATGACAATGTAGACGCAGCTATAGATGTGGAAATAGATGCGCTGATTGACAGACGCCCACAGAGACGCGCTGACAGACGTTCATAGAGACGCAGGTATAGACGCGCACAGAGACGCAGGTATAGACACTGTATGTAATATGTTTTATCTGCACAGGGTAATATGATTTTTCTTGTGTAGATGTGGAATCCTGGATCTTCCAGCACCCCATTCAACAAGGAGCAATTCATGGGGGAGATGACCAATTATCTTGGTCGCCCTCCCACTCCAAATGAGGTTTTTAGTGTGATGTCTGGGACACCTATCGCATCTTTGCCTACACAGGGATCAGCTAAGGTACATGGATCGGCCAAAGCACGTGCATCTGCAGAAGCACATGTATCGAGTGAGGTAGAGGGTAGTGCATGTCGAGGGAGGAGGGAGAGTGGTGCAGGAGGATGAGGATGTCGAGGGCTTTGTGGGGATTGCCTAGGTGGTGGCTCTCGATCACCCTCACTGGAAAATGAGAGAGGTGAGCCTCCACAAATGTACTACTCTATCACTGATGTTGGTGGTATCTTGCATGACTTTGAGGGGAGGGAAGTGATAGCCTACTTGAGGAGTATCGTACATGCCACATACAAAGATTGCATGATTCCCTTCAAGCACCAAAAAAATGGTTTGTGGCAAGAGGTGCTGCGGGCAATACATAAAAGGTACCCTAATCCCGAGAATTCACGATTCTCAGATGATTGGGGACGGTCAAAGGTGAGAGATGCGCTTCATAACAAGAGGTCTCACCTTATGACGCGCACTAAGGAGTCATTGCGGAGACAAGAGCAGGGGCGCCCTGGATATGGCCAACCACCCAATTGCCACCGCAAGGAGTGGAAAGAGGCCAAGAAGAGAGCAGCGGAGAAAATGACAAGTCGCCAACATGCAGAGGCTCGACGTATCCAGATGGCAACCATGGGATCGTCGCACTATGGATCGAGTGGCAGGGAGTCATGGGAGACTGAGTTTGTAAGTATTATTTGATTTCTTTTTTTAAATTAAATTTTGTAATTTGTTTCACTTCATTATGTAGTGTGTTTTAATACGTTGTATGTTCAAATTGTTTTGTAGTATCCTATCGTTGGTAGGATGCCTACTCCTAGAGAGGTAGGCTACCATCGAGGTCATAATCGGGCGTCCACTTGGCAGCATTTCTACGAGGAGGGACTCATCACGGAGGAGCAATATAATCGCACCATGAGGATTCCACCACCAGAAGATGTATGTTTTATTTTTTACATGAAAAGTATAGATAACTCTAATTTATTGTTTGTAATGGTATTTATATACCTTAATCCTTTGTATAGGAGAACCCTGATGCAGTGGAGCGAAGGAGGGACTAGCAGTAGCGATGGCGGCAACGGCAACAGCACAGGCAGCGGTGGTGGTAGCGATGATGATGCCTCTTATGAGGAGATATAGAGGAGCCCCATGCATGCATGCCTCCCCTTAGCTTGTAATTTTCATTTTTGATATGTATTACTTTCAGCTAGTGCTTGCGACCATGACGTCACAAGCACTAGAACTCATAATGTAAAAACGTTTCATCTATATATATGAAATTTCGTGTGCTACATACATTGTTTTGTTTTCAATATCCAATCTTCGAAATAATCTTTCTCTGTTATCCCTAAGCATACAATTTGATGTTGATGGGGGGAAAAAAACCAGAGAGCATGTGGCTTTGCAAGCCACATGCTCTCTGGTTTTTTTTTCATACCTCTGTTTTGTGCGTCTATCAGCGCGTCTAAATTGCAGGATAAATGCACGTCTATTTTCATCAAAAACTTTCAGAGTAAACGCGGTTTTAGACGCGTAGATACACGCCTGTATAGATGCACAATATGAATATGTCCACTTTTTTAAAAATATGATTATATATTTACGTAGCGCGTTTATACGCGCGTCTATAGGTGCGTCTAAGTGTGCGTGTAACTCTGATCATAAGCGCGCTTTTAGACGTGATTTTGAAGACGCGCAAATAGACACATTAATAAACGCACCCGACATTTTTTTTCACAATTCAAATATTGCGTCTACAAGTGCGTCTATGAACCCTTTTTGTTGTAGTGCATGTAAAAATAATGCAAAATCTAAAGTGTGGATGCAGGCCTTGGATCACATGGAGCAAGTCAAGGCAACTAAAGATGATTTAACCACTGGCAGTCAATGTATTCGAGGAAGAACCAATTGGACCGAGCCTGTGGATTCATTTTCACTAGTTAGCTGAAATTAATAATCAAGAAGCCATAATAGAAGAAAAGAGAAGAAGAGAAGAAGATGTTGCCGGTCTGTTGAAAATCCACCATTGCCAGAGTTTGACATGGGAGATGCCCCTCAAGCAAAGAAGATAAAAGGAAAAAGAAAAAGCAAACAACCTCTTTACAAGTTGCAGTCTGACATAAAGACCGCAACGGATCTTAAAGGGATCCTAGAAGAAAGGATTCTTGGAAGTAGAATTGAATTTACATTAGGTGAAATTCTCGGTATTGCAAAACAAGGATTTCATGATGTAATAATTGATGTAATTAAACGAAAAAGACAATATGTTGTTGAGGAAACTAAAGAATCTGTACATGCTTTTTTGCAAGTACTTCATGTGTATTTGCAGGATGAAGAGAAGCTGAAAACTCAAGGGATTCGATTGGAGGCAATCAAAGAATTGATTGCAGCCATAGAAGCCAAAGATGAAGACATTTATGAAGTAGAAACTGAAGAAGCCATTATGTGGGGACTTCTCAATCTAAAGTGCAGCCCGTGCGTAAGAAAGAGGCTCTTCTTCACAACATGCAAGAAGAAAGTGAAGCTCACTTTATTCCTAGTAGTCACTACTCCCGTACCCATTGGGCAAGGGCAACTACTGAAACCATTGTTAAAATCGGTGAAAAAGAAACTCCATGCATTGCCCTTATAGACCATGGTTCAAAAATTAATGTTATGTCAAGAAGTCTTTATGAGAATGGCGGATGGCCCATTGATGTGGACCCAAGATGGCGCATGAAGGCAGCCAATAACTCTTCTGGCGATCTTTATGCAGCATGTCCTTATGTACAAGTTACTATTGGTAATGTAAAGGATGAATTTCATTTCTTTGTTCAAGATTCCTGTAGCTATCCTATCATTATTGGACAACCATTTATTTCGAGTCTTGTTTAGAGACAAAGGCTCTTGATGATGGTTCATCATATGCTCGGATAAGAAGTAAGGATAATGACAAAGCTGTCCAATTCCTGACCGTTTGTGTTAATCACCACCGAAATAGGGATCGATTGAGAGATCATCCTGTTCCTCCTAATGCCCAAGAATTTAAGGGTTTTCGGATAGCGCTACTATAAGTGGAGGCTATGGCAGTGCATCATGTCACAAAAAATTGCCTCCACATATAAAGGAGGCAAGGCCAAAAGCTAATTTGCAGGTTTTTACAGCCAATAGTGTGGGCTGTTACAAACAGTTTTCAACCATGAACAGGGCTGAAAGAAAGTATTTGTGTCATATGGAACAAGAGCTGAAGCAAATTGATGTTTTACCTAAAGATGAAGAAATTTCAAGACTATTTTATGGGTTGAATTATAATGATACAATGGCTGAAATTTATACAGCCATTCATGCAGAAAATTAAGCTGAAAATCAGTCCATACAGGTATGTACATTGGATATGTATGACATAATTCAAGAATTTGCAGATTATGAAGCTTTTGGATAGCCAAACAAGGATGAAGTAAGAGTAGAAATAAAGTATAAAACATTTGATAAAAAGGTCAAGCGGGTAGCTACTCCTCTACCGCCTGAAAGCGAAGGACTGGCAGAAAGGGTATCCAAACAGCCAAGCCTTCGTGATCCTAAAGATATTGGTCACCAATTTACAGCAGAAAGTCTACAAAAGTTAAAAATTGGTGAAGACTCTTTCCTCTTGCCGGCTGAAAAGCAAATCTTCATGCAGATGTTAAAGAATCATGGCAAAGCCTTTTCATTGTAGCCACATGACATTGGCTGTATGGATCCAAGCATTGTGGCACCAATGGTGATTTTTATAGTCCCACATGTTCCTTGGAATCTTAAACCAATTCCGGTTCCAAGGGTTCATTTGCCTAAGTTATTGGAACTTCTAAATGAAAAGATAAAAATGTGAATATTGGAGCCATCTTCAGCTCCATATTCCAACTGATGGTTTACCGTACCTAAGAAGAATGGATCTTTGTGATTCATTCAAGATTTACAACCCGTCAATAAATTCACTAATAGAAATGTTGGATCAAGGCCAATTGTTGATGAGTTTGCTGAAGCTTTTGTAGGTAGGGCAATCGATTCCATGGGAGATTTATATTCAGGCTACCACCAATTTCAGCTTGCTTTGGAAAGCCGAGACATTACCACAATGAAGACGTCTCTTGGCCTAGTCCGCATGTGTACTCTACCTCAAGGGGCTATGAATTCAGTAGCTCACATGATGAATGCTATGCATAAAGTATTGAGGGATTATATTCCTCAATTAACTCTTCCTTTTCTTGATGATGTTCCAATCAAAGGATGTGAAGTTCATAAGAAAAATGAAGAACTCAATGAGCTTGGATGTCGAAAGTTTGTTTCTAATCATATTAATGATTGTGCTCAAATCTTGTCTAAATTAGAAGAAGTCTATCTTACTCTTTCAGGAGCTACATCTATTTTTGGAGTCGAAGAAGTCCTTGTGGTCGGACATATGTGTGGTCCATATGGCCGAAAGCCTTCTCCATCCAAAATAGATGCTATCATCAAAATGCAAGAAGAATGTACAAATGCTTCAGAGGTGAGAAGATTTCTTGGTGCATGTGTCTGCTACCTTATTTGGATACCACATTTTGCTCATGTTTCTGAAAGTCTTTATCAGCTACTAAGAAAGGGCCAAAGGTTTATATGGGAAAAAGAACATACTCAGGCTATTCAGAAACTCAAGAAAATGCTGATTTTAGCCCCCACTTTAAAGAGGGATAATTACTCTAATGGACAGCCCATTATACTCACAGTAGACACAAATCCTATTGGAATAGGATGGGCAGTTGGTCAAGATGACCTTGAAGGCAACAGATATGTAATCCGCTTTGGAGCGAAGGTTCTTAATGAACGACAAAGAAGGTATGCTCAAATTAAAAGAGAACTTTGGGGAGTAGTAACTGCATTAAAATGTGACAGGGAGTACTTCATGGGTGCACACGTTATAGTTGAAACAGATTGCCTTCCACTCTTGGGCATGATCGCCAAAACTGTTCCACTCCCGACATAGCCATACTAAGATGGATAGCCTATATTAAATCCTTAAATCCTGATTTGAAACATATTGCAGGTAGAGATAATCCAGATGCTGACATACTTTCGCATGCCAGATATAGGGATAAAGAAGAAATGATGCATGAAGAAGAATCAGAGTTTATAAATGATGCTGTAAATGTAGGTACAAATCTGAAAACAACAAGTATAGCTGAATCTAATGTTGATTCACAGTCAAAAATGCAGGTACAAAAAAAATTACAGTAGGTACAACAGGTTCAGCCACTAAAACAAATTTTACATCAGCAAAAGGAAGGATGAAACAACCAAAGAAGGACAATGGACAGCTAGTAAACAGCATGTTCAATGTTTTGTTATGGTTTGTTCACACTTTAAAGAAGAATATTATGCACATGATTGGCTAAAAATTGGCCAATTTTTGAGCACTATGACAAAGAAGGAAGATTGGACTACTGAAGAGTTCAAGAGAATTAAGAGAAAAGCTTATGGTTTTTTTCTTAAAGATGGTTACCTTTGGAGGCATGCGAAAAAGAAAGGAAGGGCGCCTGTTCGTGTCTTAGGTGACAAAAATACTCAAAGACAGGTCATGCAAGAATTTCATGAAAGCCTATTGGCTAGTCATAGAGGCATATGGGGCACTTTTGCCAAAATAAAAGAGAAATTTTGGTGGCAAAACATGTATAAAGACATTGAGCATTTTGTTGAGTCTTGTCATGTTTGTCAAATGTACTCTATGCTAAAGCATAGAGATGGGCTTCAGCCTACCTATCCTTTATCCATTCACTATAGATGGGTTATTAATTTAGTAACCATACCTACAAGAATTTGGAACATGAGATATCTAGTACTTGCTAGAGAAGATGTCACAAATCAAGTGGAAGGAAAAGCCTTGACAACAAAGTATACTCATGTTGTTTGTAGATTTTTACTTGAAGAAGTATTTTGCAGGTATGGATGTGTTGCTAAAGTAACTGCTGATAGAGGAGAATTGGATGCTGATGAGGCTCGCCATTTCTTTGCTCAAATGGGAATTAAGCTATCTCTTACTTTAGCCTACAACCCTGACGGCAATGGTAAGAGTGAAAGAGGTCATCAACCAATTCTTAAAGCTTTAGCCAAATCATGCAAAGGAAAGATGAGAGAATGGCCTAAAATGCTACCATTCGCATTATGGGTTGATAGAAATACCCATAGTGCAGTGACAGGATATATGCCAGCTGAACTTATATATGGACAGCCACCTATTATGCCTATTGAGGAATCCATTGTCACATGGAGTATCTTACCGTGGGATGAAGGCATGAATAGAGAAGAGTTGTTGTCTCTGCGCATAAGGCAACTCGAAAGAAGGCGAGAAGATGTCAAAACAGCCATTGAAAGGCTGAAAACGGCAAGATTAAAGAATAAGAAGAGGTTTGACAAGCATCATCGACTCCGTCCAAGAGCTATTCAAGAGAATGATTGGGTACTTGTCTATGATAGCAACCTGGACAATCAATATAGTGCTCATAGGAAGTTAGCCAAGCGATGGTTTGGACCATGTGTTGTAAAAGTAGTACATAATAATGCTACTTACTCTTTGGCTGAAATGGATGGGACCATGATTAAGATACCAATAGCCAGGAAACGAATCAAACTCTTCAAACGAAGAGAATCTTCAACTTATGAACATGATGACTTAGATATGAGCCCTCTACTTGAAGACATGCAGGAAGAAAAAGACTTAGAGAATGAAGATGAAGATATATCAGAAGAAGACCCTCCTTGACCTATAATCTTATGAAATGGAACATGCCGGAGGATGTGCAGGTTAGGAGGGGGTGAATGTCAAAGAGTTTACTGTTCATAATATAAATTATGGGATTCTTATGAACACAGAAGAACTTCACTCGGAGTTATATGAGGAATTTGCATACAAAATTCAGACATTGTTATCCAATAACCAACTTAGTTACATAAGTTCTTTTGTATTTCACATATAATTTTCAATTATACCATGTATATTGATGAAAAATAAGTCTATGGGAACCTACAACTTGGTCAACTAGAAGTAATTGACAGTCTGCAGGATAAATCACATTGATTCAGGTGCAAAAATATGGTCAGACTTAAGAAAAAAGCCAAAAGTTGCCAAAAGTCCACTAAGTTCACAGGGGACCTGAAGTAATAGACTTAAGTGACCAGCAAGTGACCTGGGTAGGTCAAAAAGTGACCTAGGCCTAAGCAGGGAGTAGCCCGCATTTTTCAGTGCAAAATGCGGGCTGCATAGTCTGAGCACAATTAGAGAAAGCTGAAGCTATGGTGCATGCTTTGGAGCATGCAAACTGAAGATCAACAGGCCCAGAAGCTGAAGATCTAAACACGATGAGAGCTCCACTTCTCTGCCCATTTGGTCTGACGAAAATGCATGTTGAAACAGTCTATAAAAGGGGAAAATCTGAGAGAAAAGTATTCAACTTGCTCTTATGCACGACTTCTCTCATTTTGTCTACCTCATTCTTAGTCCAATGAAGCCCGACTTGTACCCAAGTACTTGAGTGACTTTGGGGCAAGCAAAGGGTGAGGAATTTGAAGGTATATGGGCTCTTATGGGCTGAAATAACCAGTCATAAACAGGTCAGCCCACTTTTATTGTCCATTTTTATGAGCAAACAAGATATTTATGTGGTTGTAATGGAAGGAAATGACCTCTTTTCATAAGGACTTTGTTCATTAATGATTAGAGGAGCTTCTTCATGAGTTTATGCATTCATTTTGAGCTTGATTATGGGCTAGAATTTTCTATTTTAAAACAGGGCTAAAGCTAAAATTATGCTTCTTCAATTCATTTCATGTATCATTGGCCCAAATCTTGAATGTATTTGAGTCTATCAACATAATACTTATTCCAAAGGATTGAAATCCATCTATGTACTTGAAATAAAAGCCATTAGAACTTGCATTTGATATTCATAATTGAATTGAAAATCTGAAAATATCCTTTATGATATGATATATATATCCAGAGGCATTTGATGTAATCAAGATAGAGTTATTTCTTCCGTTCATGTATGCTAAATACATAGAAAAAAAGCTTGAATTCTTCTTTCGTACCTTAATCATTTCTAAATCCCGGATCTTATTAAACCCCAATCTATTTTCCCTTCCTGAACTTTGAATCCTAAACTCCTCTTATGCACTAAAGCCCTGGTGGTAGACCTTCAGCCCTTAACACGACGACAGTGCGCACGCATACACACACACAAAACAGGTGGGATGGGTCTTTGTGCAAACTTATGGACTAATTTTAATAGTGAAGCCTTTTTCTTTAGCCCTTCAAATGCTATGAAAATACAATGCCAATTCTCTTTTGTTTAGCCATGTAAGCTACCTCAACAAGAAGTCTTTGGTGATATTTAATGTAGTTATGAAAATTTTAGTCATATGTATTATATGGAGACATAGGAATGCAATAGTCACTCTTTGCTCTTCCTAGTGTAATTGGTTACAAGGAAAACATTGTTAACTTTACCCAAAAGATTTCACCCATTGGAAGGCCAAATGAGATAGCGAGGAGCAAAAATATTGAAGTGTAGTTGGGGAGAAGTAACCATCAATTAGGATGAATGAAGATTTGTGATCTTATCATGACAAAGGTCTACTATGATAAGGAGGCCAATTATGAAACGAGTGTTGAAAAGCAAATACCTTGGGGCTACATAATGTGACAAAGAGAAAAGAAAATATGCTCAAAATCTTAGTTAGATGCTACTCATTAGGGTTAGTAATGTGACCACAAAAAGGGAATATGATGAGAATCCTAGTTAGATGTTAGTCATTGATTTGCCAAAAAGTGTTACATTAGTGGATCTCAAGTGTATGTAACCACCACCATCCAAAGTTATATTTTTTAAAAATTGTGTAAAAGATTCTAAAAATAAGAAAATCAATTTTGGACTTATTCAATCCTTCTTGATATCCCCTTCTACCCAAATATTTAAATCTTGAGCAAAAATACAAAATATGAAATCTTTCCTTGTCCCAAAAGATACATCTTTGTTCTCCTTAGGTGTTATATAGTTGGCCCATCCATAAGGAATGCTTTGCTATGCTTGAACAATTATAGGCCCTGCCAATATCTAGATATTGTAACTCTTTTACACCCACTTACATAGTTGGCACTTTCTTAGTGGAAAAAATAGTGTCCCAAGCCTTCCCCATCCCACAGAGGAGCTCGCCTAATCGAGGACGATGAACTCAGCTTTCTCTTTTGTGACATTCTGAATAAGTCATGCTTAATGGGTTGAGCTCCCTCTCATGTAACTGTTTTCACCTCTTTTAATACAATTACCATTCTCATCAAGAAAAAAAAGTTGGGTGGATTGTTTTCCTACAAATATCGCCAACCGGACGAGTCGGATTGGGCTATTCTAGAGAGTTCCCCCCATCTCGTGTTGGTGGGTCACATCGGCACATGCTATCTGTCCCCTACTTGCATGCATGCAAGAGGGATCACCTCATGAAAAAGGATGAGAATAGAGAATGTGGATGAAGCTCGAAGCACAAAGCATGCACGTGGACAACACGGAGGCCCTCAAACATGTAGGCATTGACATGGTGGTAGTTGAGAAACAGCTACAACATGAACAAGTCAAGTACAACGAACCACGCAAAGATGCCATCGCTCAGACTAACAAGAAAGTCCACAAAGCTTCGATTTCCTTCACCTTTGACAGGGTTAAGCAAAGGTATGATGATATGCTCTCTAAAGAAACAAGCCTCCGGACTACCTCGAGATCCGTCAGGCTTTGAGGTGGTGGTCAAACTCAAATTTTCTCCTTTCCTAGATGCATGCTATGAATGCCCTGAGAATGGGCATTTTTCCTAAAACTGCCCCAAAAAAATGCAACAACAAATTGATGGCACTCCAATGCAAGATCAAGAAGACAAAACCCAAGCTCAACATCTAAGGCTAAGGAGTCGGGGAAAGAGATGAAGGAACAAGAAGGGGTAGTGGGTAAGCCACTTGGTAACCCCTCCTAGAGTGCACAGAATGCTGGGAAATCCATGGAGAGGGCTTTGGCCTCAACATTTGACCAACTCCACGTAGGCACAGAGAAAGTCACGAAGAAGAAGACCAAAGTATCTCTCAAGAGACTTACTATATGTGGTTATTGAGGGCTCTGATGACATCGATATCGACTTCCATGAATAGTTTCAATGTGAATAAGCAATCAACTAAGTTGACTTTGCTCTCCTAGAATGTAAGGGGCCTGGCTAGCGAGTCGAGATGGAAATGATACATGATGCTTATTAAATTCCACAAGCCCCTAGTTGTGGCTCTACAAGAGATTAAACTAAGTGAGGAGGATGCAGAAAAGATCTCTATCCCACGATTCACTATCTACACTGACACTTTGGCCCAAGGTAGAGGTGGGACCATTCTAGCTCTCAAAGATGAGCTCTAACCTCAGATTGCATGGAAAAAAGGGGATGGTACCACTGTGGTTGTTAGGGCTACCATCAACGGTGAAGAGATAACCTTAGTATCCATATATTCCCCCAATATCTAAGTTAAAAGGTGGTGTTTGTGAGAATGGATGAAGGGAAAGCTTGAATCCACCCCAACCGTTGCAGGGGATTGGAATATGACGTTATCATCAACAAATAGATCTTATGGTACTTCTAGATCTATGCTGGAAGTGGAGAAAATAGCATGGGAAGCCCTGCAGCATATGCATGATCTCACATATCTAAATCTACTCTTCCAGAAGGAGAACCTTATGCCCTTCACGTGGCACAACAGGCTTGTGGGCCCCACTTGGAGAGCTAGCAAACTTGACAGGGTCTATGCCAAATCTTGATGCATGGTGGCTCGGAAATGGTGCAAAGGTAAGAATCCTAACTCAAGAGCCAACTTCTAATCACTTGTTGCCAATTCTAATCACTTTTAAGATGGTGCTCTTAGTTAGAACCCCCAATGGTCCCCCTCTCTTTAAGCTAAATAATTCTATCCTTAAAGACAAGGATTTTCTTCATCGAATGAAGAGTGTTTGAGCCCATGGTGTTGATGAATGTATCACACTTGACTATAGGTACCAAGTGCCTGCATTTCGTCACTAAGGAAGCTAAACACTATGGCAAACATAAAGCTGATCAATGGCAGAAAATGGACCAACGTGCAACTGAGGCAAGAGAAGCAATTGTAAGAGCGATACAACACAACCCAAAGGATTGCTATATACAAGCTACCCTCCTCACTGTGGAACAAGCATTGAGAGAATTGGAGGAAGAAAAAGTAGCTGGTGCAAAGGTGCAGTTCAAAGGGACATGCGAACTGCTGGGGGATGTACCGTCCTCACTTTTCTTTGGTGCACTCAAGCACAAATGAAAGAAATAACTCATCATAGAAATTGTTGATATTAATGGAATCAAGCACAGTGACGACTAGTCAATTTTGCAGATATTCAAAGAGCATCTCCTTGACATCGTAGGTAATGAGCCTGGTGAGTTGAAGAACTACCAAATGAGGACGCATAGCTTCCTCAGGATTGTGGTGAACCCTATCCAGCCTAAAGATGCCCTCCACCTTGAAAGACCATTTACTAAGGAGGAGATCAAATTTACACTTGATCTGATGAAGCAAGAGAAGAATCTAGGGCTTGACAGACGATTTTTTCCAAGCTCTTTGGGATTCCTGCTATGAACAATTAGTCTATCTCCTCAACTGGATCACGAAAACATGCATGATGTTGGCAGAATCCAATGTTGGACTCATAAAGCTAGTGCCTAAAGCCTTGGATAGATCCAAACCATCCAACTAGAGGCCTCTGCAAATGCTCCCTTTCACCTATAAAATCTTAGCCAAGCTGCTCTCAGGCAGAATTAAAATCTTGTTAGGGAAAGTCATACATCCCAGGCAATATGGCTTTGTTTATGGGAGGAAAATTCAGGATGCGGTTCTCAACCTTATATTTTCCATTGACCATGCTTTGGGACTGGACACTGACTTTGTATTGGTCAACTTGGACTTGGACAAAGCATATGAGAGAATAATCTGAAAGTTCATTATGTCTACAATGCAAGCATTTGGTTTTGGCCCTATCTACCTAGGCATGGTGGGTGCACTATTCAACAATGCTAGGACATGTCTAATGGTTAACGGGAAGCTTTCCTAGCCATTTCCTTTGTGCACATAGATTATGTAGGGCTGTCCATTGGCACCCCTTCTTTTTGTGCTTATTACTAACCCCCTCTTAAGGCATTTTGACAAGCAAGTGGCAACATGCATTATTAAAGGGCTACCCCTTCCTAATGGGTCCTACATGGTGGCTCAATTTTTTGCTGACAATAATGCTAGCATAGTCCAGGAAGAAAAGACTTCATTAGATAATTTGATGGGACTTTTCCAAGAATTCGCAAGCCTATCAGCTTCCAGAATTAACATTGTCAAGACAGAGCTTCTTCCCTTAACCTACAAAGGCCTATCCATGGCTACTGCAATATGGTTTCAAGTTAATCAAATGTGGGGAAATTATGAGATATCTTGGGTGTACTATAGGTGTAGGTCATTCTTCCAAACAATGCTTTCAATGGTACAGGGGGAAATTTCAAAACAAGTTCGAGAAATGGCAAAAATTTCAGCTTTCATTAACTGGAAAGCTAGTAGTAGCCAAGGTGATCTTGTCCTCACTTACGGTTTTTATGGCCTCCATGATCCCATTCCATTGGACGTCCTAGGAGTAGCTTGAGCGGATGTGAGAGATTTCTTATGGAAGAAAGATATAGCCAAAGGCTATGCATAGATATCATGGTCCACTCTTGGTGTAGATAGGTCAAAGGGGGGATATAGGCTGTGGACTCCTTTTATCCTAAGGCCCAACATCTGGCACTCTCGACACTCAAAAGAATTGATACTTATCATCCTTGGGTAGGTACTCTCAAAGAATGGATTAGAATAGCAAAAATTGATGGCAAAGAATGGCCAGAAGTATCTTGGCATGATATGCTAGGTGGGAATTTGAAGATTTAAATCCCCTAGTTCAGAATGGCACAAGTTTTGGTACATCTATGGGACTCTCTCTTGGGTGAAATGAAGCTTCTTCTTGATCCCCAAATGAAGAAGGATGGTTCATTGTTGCTTATCATTTAGCTCTCCCACTTCCCCTATGATCCTCCCTTCACACCCTATCATGAGCACCCCAAACTTGCAATGAAAATGGCCCTTAAAGAATTGAAGTCTTGGGCAGATGCATGGGACTCACCCTCCACCACTTAAAAGGATTTTCCTACCATTAGGCACCAATTTAGACTCAGTGAGACAGAACTCCAATGGCTAATGAAACTGAAGTCATACCTCAAGCCTGCCTATTCGCCACTGAGCAATCCGCAAGCGTACTCATCTCCTCAAATCACTCGTCACTGATGCAAGCACAAGAGCTTAGTTTGCCAAGAAGTCTAAATAGATTCATGGCTCATCTGCCCATGTAATCATGCAATCCTGGGCTGCTTGGAAGAAGCAGTTTCCTCACTCTTGAATGTCCACTTGGAAAAGACGCCTAAGAAGGAGTTGGAAAGCCACCAAATCCAATTGACTAAACACCCTCCTGTGGAGATTGGTACTTAACAAGCTCTCTGTCCGAGCAAGACTCGATAAACTTCTTAAGCTCCCCCCTCACTGCATGTGGTGTAAAAAGGAGGAAGAGAATATCACACACCTCTTTTGGGATTGTCCTACTATTAGACCAATATGGAGAGCCATTAGGAAATGGCTAAGAGAGGCCAATCTTAAGGATGCAATCACTATGAAGCTAGCCTTATTTGGGGATTTTGGGCCATTTGACAAGGCCTCACTGTTGTTGTTGGACACCCTAAGAGGAATCACACTCAATTACATTTGGTGTCCGAGAATGCCTGCCCTAAAAGATTAGATCATAGTATATCTGAAGTGTATCAGGAACACCCATTGAGTCTTGCAACTCTTTTGTAAAAACCTAGTAGCATTGGCCTAATGCCGTGATACATATCCTTTACATGCGGTAATTATTTACTATCAATGGAAATTTCTCCACGCATTTTTTAAAAAAAAGGAAAAAAAAAGTTGCCCTTTAGCCAATATGAGTTCCGAAATATGCATTTCCCTGCGAGCTACGGTTCTCTGAGTTCTCCCATTTTTATCGATTTTACCCTATAACGAGTCCTTCGAGGTGCTTTTACCTGAACACTACGGTCTTAAGTTCTTCAACCATCTTTTCCAGGTACGTCTCCATCGACTCAACCAGCTTTTCCATACGCCTGCTGCCTGCATCGTTTTTCATGGGGTCTACATCCACTACGTGTTCTTATATCAGAACGACCCACCACGTGTTCCTATATCCGAGCCAGTATCAGATAAAGAAGTCCGGACAGGAGGGCAAAAGCATGCGATGATGGCACATTATGCGTCACAATGGACAATCTGCTTTTTAAAAGCTGGCCGGCCGGCACGTGTGATGGTGTGACACCATGAGTCGTGACTGATTGCGATGCCGAGCAGATAAGATCGGTAGAGGGCTCTCTGATCTCTCTCTCTCTCTTTCTCAGAGTGTATGCACACAGAGTATCCATATATACACGTTCTGGCTGTCCAAGCGCTTCACAATGTGTGCTGTTGACGCCCTAGTGGAACTTGCAGCTCAAACAAACTAGTAGAGTACTCAGTAGACTCGCAATCAAACTTGTAAGAACTCGTTACTGTAATTCTGAGTATTGTGTTTTGGATCAACAGAGGATGTGTCCCATTGTATATGTTCCATTGTATGAGATAGTTGCCAATCATGGCGACATTGGACTGTACATGCAGGGTCCGAGCAGACGTGATCATCATGTCTCTGGTTCATACACCCGTGCGTCTGATCGGAGGGCAGGGTGGCACCGCGTTTACTTTTGATCAGAGCAGGAACGGGCAGGTCTTGAGGGGGATAGGGGTGTGGGCGGGGGCTTCGGAGCTGCGAGGCATCCGGATCTGGATGACGGGCTCCGACAGCTCAGTTACCTACGGCACAACTGCGGGCACTTATCAGGAGTTCCAGTTCCAGGTCGGCGAGCGCATCACCCAGTTGTCCTTGTGGGGCAACGGCATAGGTAAGTATCGTACGATGACGAGGTATTGCTAATATAAAGTATGACACTAGTACTCATCGTCACAATGCTAGCGCAACTAGTGATAGTTGCAGTAGTAATAGTAGTAGCAATAGTGATAATAGTAGTAATGGTAATCATAATAGTAGTAATAATAGGAGGGGAAGTAATAGAGTAATAATAATGGTAGTTGTAGTAGTAGTAGTGATAGTAGTGGTAATACTAATAGTAGTACCATAGTTATAGTGGTAGCGGTAATAGCATTTGTAATTATTGGCATCCCCAAAGTAGCACTAATAATAGCATCATAGTGGCAATTGTACCTATTGTTCCACTTGTTATTGTTGAACTTGTTGTTGTCCTTCAATTAAGGACCCATTTCATACTAATCAAGTCTCTTGCCTCTTTGAAACATTAGTCAAGTGTGATTGGTAGTCTAATCTCTTTGTAGTAGGTGACATTCAAAGGCCATACTAAAACAAGGGTTCACTATCACATGGAAGAGCATTGCCCTTCTTTTTTGATGTGTGTGTGTGTGTGTGTGTGTGTAATTTTCTAAAATAAACTATCGTTTCTTAAAAAGCAAGATATACATACATTTCAAGGTGAGGTGGACCACTTAACTAGAGTTAATAGTGGGTAATTTTCTTGGGACATGTACCACCTTGTCACCGCACCATTGTATAAGCATATGCCCTAGAGGACAATGCTAACAAAAAGATCTAGTGCTTCTTTGGAGTTTCTCTTTACCTCACACATAGAGTATTACACATCAAGTTGAAGTACCCTCGAGCAACAATTTTGGAGTGACGTCATCTAAACATGTCCTCAACTTTTCTTTTGCGACATTCTTCAAAAACTTGGAAGGTATCCTTTATCATGCTAGTATTCCTCAAGTACATAATATCACATGCAAGTATATGAAATAGCACCTCCACTCTTAACCATGCTAGTTGGGATTTGATATATAAGAATTAGAGAACAATTGCTCTAAGTTAGAAAATAAAAAGCACTTTTACTATTTATTTATTATAAAATAGAATTTGATGTTTTGAAATGTTTCATGATCCATTAAACTTGTTGATCTTTTCACTGCCATATCTAGGCTTAGTTTTTGTGATCATCTTATACTCATATGCTTATGTGGGATCACAAGTGCGCTATCTAATTCAAACGATACCAAACCTAAAGGATCATAGTAATCCCAACAAAAAATCAAAATGGTGCAACTTTTAGGATGAAAACTTGCTATTTCGGAAAAAATGTTTTGCACTTTTACATTGTTCATACCTGTCCTCTATTGTAAGAAATGGAATAACCATTTGTGTGTTGGGGGGGGCGGGGATGTGCATGTATGTATGCGTGTAGTGTATGTATACATGTACATGCTATACGCTTGAGTTCTACATAACATTTCTTGCAACTTTTTAGGAACACGTTCTGGAGGCATTAGGTTTCACACCACAGAAGGTCGCACGTTTTTCCCTCGCATGACATCTTGGAGCTTACGGCAAGAGTACCCTGTTGAAGTGGCATCCGGTCTTTGTGTGGGTTTTATCATAAGAGCTGGAGGAGATATTGATGCATTGGGTTTCATGTTCCTAAGAAGCATAGCATTTGCTCGCATGATCAATGTAAGCTACCCTACCTTGGCCCTACAAACGGCTGGAATTGTCCCTGTCACACTTGATTCATTCAGTGACTCCAATAATGCAGGTACCACACATAAATGAGTAAAATTATATTTTAACAATTTATGGTTTATTGAGAAAAAAAATTGTGGTGTGTATACAAGTCACTACTAGAGGCTACCCTACTTAGCGACTTGGATGTTGACTATAAACTACTGTGTCGATCCACGCTTGTCGCTAAGGGGGCTAGACTCTAGTTGTGTGAATATGGGCGGCTTAGGGACTTTCCCTGCATCTATTCTAACCTATGGTTTGTTTACACCACATATAGCTACTATTTCCAAGGATTGGACTTTCGCGGGTAGCCGAACAGTGACGATATCATCCTCATGGACGCTCACTACGGGGATAGAGTACTATGCCAGTGTAAATGTTCAAGCAGGGATTCCCATGATTGGACAAGTCTCAGGAGGGTTTGGATGGTCAGTGAGTGTCACAGGAAGCTACACAAGCACGCATGAGGAGAGTCGAACCCTCAGCTGGAACCAGTCCGGAACCCTACAGCCAGGGCAGTGGATCTCCCTTCAAGCTACCACCCGGAGAGGAAACATCACAATACCGTACCAGGGGACCATGGAGATCACCCTCCAGTCTGGCACTGTGTTTCGATACCCCATCTCCTCTATGTATATCGGCGTGGATTTTACCAGTGTGGAAATAACCAATATCGGAAGTAGAGCTGCATCAGATGAGGTCGATCCTCGAGCCGCTGACAAAGAAGCCCAAGAAGGAGATCCGGACGTCCAACCCAATATAGAAGTCGATGAGTGCAAACTCCTCGATCTGTAGCTGAATACTCTGCTACTCTCATGATGTTCCCGTAGCAATTGGACGCGGTCTCCAAGTAGCCAAATAATATGGATCTCGTTCCCATAGTCACTAAAATTTCCTCTTTCTCGGCTGTTCTCAGCATATAAGCTTCTTGAGCTAAAGAGGAAGTTGAGTTTAACTTTTCCTTCCAAGCTACAATCTCATGCTTGTGTTTTATGTAACCTCATAATGCTTGAAATAAAAACCCACGTATAGTGTAACCCCACTTCCAATAATGGAAAATCACTTTCAAATTTCGAGTTTGAAGCTTCGAATAATTGTAAAAATCAAGGGACCTATGTTTAATTTTTAAATTTACATTGATTTTTCACCCAAAAAATCTTTGAATTCATTAACGTAAAGGTATTTCGACCTTTAAATATTTTTTTCTCTTCAAGAACTACTTCACATATTGTGGATTAACTTTCATTACACACATGCAAACCATTAGTCTCTCAAATGAAATAAATCATTATCACTACTTTTATCATGTAGACTTTTTGCACTCTATACTAACATAACCTGCTCAAACAAGTCAAATTATTTAACATATTCCATGTACTTGATTGGCAATCTCTGTTGCATGTAAGCCATCTCTTACTGTGAATTTAAAGTTTGAATATTTGCATATACAATTTCATTCTATCAAAGAGTGAAGAAAACAAGAGTATGATAGTTAGATAGGCTATAGAGACATTGCTAAATGAATGTACTTTTAAACTTTCTTTCCAAGAAAAGATGCTTTTATGGAACATGATGATGCTAGGCGGTTTGATGGTAGGCGGTTTTGATGGGAATATTAAGAAAAAATCACACACCAAACTAGAACCTACCACATTCCCACACCAAGGTGGATAAATTTCCTTTGTCCCTAGCCCACAATTATTTTTTGAAACTCAAATGAGTAGAATACTCAAGTGCTTAATGTGAATCAATACTGTGTGTGTGTGTGTGTGTGTGTGTGTGTGTGTGTGTGTGTGTGTGTGTGTGTGTGTGTGTGTGTGTGTGGCTATGGTTTAAGTTTAACATTCACAAATGCATACATACATATATTCACTAATAAAAAATGTTTTCTCTCAGCAAGATGGTATCAAAATTCCTCTAAAAATGCAAACAAGGGAGCTATATCCTTGGAGGAAAGCATTTGACATTTATCAAGATTTGACACCTTGCCACTGTCCTCAAGTTTACTTAGAAGTAATTACATGTTCACAATGAACTATTCTTTAGTAGCTTAAGTTCCATGTAGATTAGGGTGATCTATAACAATAAAGCTCTTACTCTTGTTCAACTAGACATGATTTATAATATTTTCCCTAGAAAATTGTCTTATGTTGGCTTGAACTAGACACAATGGGAGTCTTTGGAAGTAAAGGAATTGGGATAAACATCAAGAAACTATCCATACCACTTGGAATTGAAGCTCCTCCTATGTATAAATTTAGGAAATTTGTATGTTCTAGACTCACTAACTATGGTGAATCCTCATGAATTTCAAAAAAATATATAAAAGATATCCCATATATCATTTGATGAATACCCTAGAATATACTAAAGATACAAAATATTCGGATTTGTGATGAATCCTTTGCAAGTTTTTTCTAACAAATTCAAAATGTGATCATTCTTATTTTAAATCATCAAACACACCATACACACAAGAGGAAGCTTACTCAAGAATAGAAGAAGAAAGATGGAGGCTAAAACATAAAGTATAGATAAGATAAAACCTAAATGAAAGTGGCCTACTAAGTCAACCAGTGTATAACTTGCTACACTAATCTACTTGTGCTATAACTATACTAGATGTAGGTAGGTGCAATAAACTAAATATAATAATTGATAAGTCAATGGTTGTGTGAAGTTCATAATTAAATCAAACTTGTAGACCTTGCTCTACTATTTGGCCAACGTACACGATATTCTTTGTGATTGATGGCACATGTAATATATTTAACAAGCCATCATACAAGGACAAGGAAACTTTTTTAATATGTAAAAATAGGTGGTATGAATCATCACCCATCTCCACATAACCTTAATTTTATAAATCTTATCTCTCTCCAAACTATTTAACATGACTGGTCATATAATTAGATGTACCTAAATCAATATATCATACATCATCATGTGTCTCCTTTTGTATAATAACATTCATCTTATGTTACATAACAAACAGACACTCATTTTTGTTATCATTATTTTGTGAAGATAATGATAGTTTTCCTTGCTACAGTTTTCCACTTTGGATATCCCACTATGGATATCATCCTTCTTAGTATAACAATGAAATATAATATGACATGTTTTTCCACAATAATGACAAACAATACCAAAATTACCAAAACCTCTATTCTTCTATCCACCTCTTTCTCTAAATCTCCCCCTACCTCTAAAGTTTTCATAGCCTCTTGAAACCTACTATTTCACTGAATTGTTGATTTAACATATTTTGCTAGTTATCACTAGCACATCCCATACAATGACCTCTTGAAGAGAATCTACCATGTCCCCTTCCTTAACTTGAGTAAAATGCTTGGACATGTTCATCACTTCTTTCAGATAATTCACCTTACATATTGATCTCTTAATTAATTTATAAGAGAGATCAACTCATCAAAATTTGAAAATGGCTTTCATATATATACAAAAGTAACAAAATATTTTCAAGCCTTTTCATTATTAAGAACACCTAAAGTAGATGATACCAAATCATCATCATCAAGCATTGCATCAATTGCTGCCAAAGCATTTGCAATACTCCTCACCTTCAAAACATACTCATTATCATACATTTATTCTTTTCTAAAAGTATTTAGCTCTTTCTTAAGCTGAACCTTCCATGCCTTTGTATTCACAAAAAACATATTTTCAAATCTGGTCTATGCTATATGTGAACTTTTTATATTTTTTATATACCCCAATATAGTATTATGAATGACTACATATAGTCAATACATCTCCTTTTTGTCCTTTGTATTCCATTGTTCCCATGCCTTTAATTCATCTACGATCACAGGGTCCCTTAGTTGCTCCTTTGGCTCATTTTCTTCACTTGAAACAAACTCGAAGAGGCCTTTTCCAATAAGGAAGTTTGTTATACAAAACTTCCATGATGAATAGTTGGTCTTGTCAAGCTTCTCAATGATGGGTTTTCCATTGTTTTATGCAATTATCATAAAATTGATACAAAACAACAAGAAAGTCTTCTACAACCTTTCATAACAAGTATATAATAATATACAAGACAATCTCTTTCACTAACTGCTTAATAGTACATGTATTCTACAATATGTTTGAAAATAAAACTTGTCTTTGCTTCCTAGCAAACACTTCAAAACTTACAAATTTGAAATCTATAACTTGTGCATCAACTTTTGGTTAACACAACCAAAATCACAATATCCCTTGAAATTGTTATCCACAACCTTACAAGTCTAAAACAAGGCCCAAAACGGTCTCATGTGGCTAAAAAAGCAGTGAAAAAGCCTCAAAAGGCATATCTATAGAATATGCAATTCTTTGCTTATACATTAAACCTCACAGCAATCTAAGATTTTTGCTATGCATTGCTTCCGATACCTCCACAAGCACTATCCAAGAGAAAGAGTGGAAGAATGGGAGAGCTTCTTACCCAAAGCTCGCTCACTCAAATCGTTGCTTATTCTCCTCCAGTTCATCCTTCAAAACTAGCCTCTCTAAGTGGTATTGCTTTGATATCATATCACAAATCACATGGTGATGATGGGACTTTCTTGAGTTGTTGTTTCAAACACACATCATATACAGAAGAGGAAGGTTCACTCAAGAACATAAGAAGAGAAACGGAGGCTAAAATTTTTTCTTATTGATTTCTTTTTCTTCTTTCATACACAATACAATGTACACAAAGTGTAGATAAGATACAATATAAAGAAAAGTGGCCTACTAAGTCAAATAGTACATAACTAACTATACTAATTGGCTGGCATTATAATTATACTAGTTGTATGTAGGTACAACAAACTAAATATAATAAGTGATAAGTCAGTTGACCATGTGAAGATCATAATAACCATTGATGTGCTAAGTGCAGATGTGTGGATCCATCTAGGTAGGCAATCTATCATCAATGTCCGCATGTGTTGATCTTGCGATTTCAATAGTTGAAGCCTTATATCTAACTAGCTTGCTCTTCAAATAAATGTCAACTTTTCATTTACATTATCCAAATACTGATTTTCCAATTACTATCCTCCTAAGTAGAGGGTTAATGCACAATGGTATGTCTATTGGGCCAAAGGGTTGTGGCTCCCTTTAGAAGGTGTTATATAAAGAAGTGAAGGAAAAAGAAGCTAGTCTCAAAATTGTGATATGGATAGTGAGTTTTTAGTATGGTTGTGGTGAGCTAGTCTCAAAATTATACCATTATAGAGGCCTCCATGTACACATAACCATGCATATAAGACGCATATAGTTAACTATGCCTTAGAAGTTTCATTACTCTCTCTCTCTCTCTCTCTCTCTCTCATTATAGTTCACTTCACCAAACAAGCTAAGTAATGATTACTTGCATGCATCAAAGACTCAATTAGAGTATACTACAACTCATGCCCAACAAAATCCCACCAAGCAATCAATAATCCAAAGAACACATCAAAACAAGACATCATTTGCCTCTAGTAACAAGTGGATAGAGGTACATAAACTAACATTTAATCAATAAGACATTACATAGAAGCAAATATGAAAGAGAGAAAACAAGATAAAAGTGCATGGCAAGAGAATGGATAAATCTTCCACATGCATAAGTGGACACTCCTCATGCATATATTTTTACGTTTGCATTTCTTACCTTTTGTTGCTTAAAAATCATTAAAAAGATTAATGTGGGCTATTTTCTTTTTTCCATGAATAACATGCTTTTATCTAATCATTTTCTTAGAACCTATCTAAAATCTGACTTTAACAATATTATTATCTTGCCCTAGGGCTATAATATAAAGGTTGCAACAATAATAACAAATTTTTCTTATAAGAGCATAAATATATCCGTGAATAATTGTTCCAAGCTAAGAAAACCCCATGTACCAAAACAAGTTCCATGGATAAATAGATCAATATAAAGATAATTACATCTCCATGCCTTCATCTAATAATTTTCTCACGAGAAATACAAAACACATTCTTTTCCTATCATGACCTATCTACAACACACAAATGTGACTAGTGTTGCATAGTCTTCTTGGTGCTTCAAATGGTAACATTGGTGATTGTATGCTCCAGCATTGCAAAAATTTGACCTTGTTGCCTATGTGCACCTACAATTCGTTCGTACACCCTGTGCAGCCCGTATGTGCAACGATCTTGTCCAAGATCATAGGGCTTTGGAATCCCATTAGCCAAGCTTCATTCCCATATAAAAATTTTCTAGAAATGGTTGAGTATACATTGCACACAGAGTGAAAAACGAGGCTGCCCCCAGAAACCCTAATGCTACAGATTCCATAGCCAAAACTCAAAAACATCATCTCCCCTATATTTTCTCTCTCCTGCCACTTAAATCAACCTCCTTCCACTTTGATTTGACATCCTACTCAATTCCTAGCAATTACTTTGGCATCAAATTAGCAAGGAGGGAAGATCTTGCCACATTTGCAAGCATTTCAAGAAGATTCAAGCATAGTGTCTCTTGACACTTATCTAGTGACTCTTGTCACTTGTGTCAGCTTTGGCTTACATTAGATCTAAGATTTTTTGGGCTACCCTAGTATCAAATCAAGGAGGGGAATACAAGATCTTTGAAGCACTTGAAGACTCATTAAAGATTTGAAGATCTCTCAAGCATCTGGCTCCACAAGTATCTCTTGATACTAGTCCCTTAGTGCTTTTTGGGCACTTGTGCTTGTCAACACACTCTAGATCATTTCTTTTGCTACTGAAATCAGAGAATTTTGGAGCTGATTTACTGCTATTCCTACAATTCCAACATGAGCAAGGACTCTTTGATAGTTCACTTTAAGGAGATCAGGTTTCACACCTGGCACGCCCACATCAAGCTTATCGTAATGAAGAAGGGTCTCTGGGCCATCACAAGTGGCAAAGAAAAGAAGGCTCGTGATACAGATCTAGCAGTCACTTGGCAAAAGAATGATGATAAGGCTTAGGCCATTATGAAACTGGAGCTAGACAACAGCTATATCCACCATGTGGATAATTGTGATACTTTATATGACAGATGGAAGAGACTTGACAATTTGTTTGGTGCACAACCTAAGTCATCAAAGTATGGTCTCTTGATTGAACTTTTTAGGCTTGACATGAAGTCCAACGCATCACTTGCCACACATATAAATTACATGGAAGGACTTCTAACCGAGTTTATAGGAATCAACATTAAAATGGAAGAAGATGTTTGCATTCAATTTGATGTTTTGCTTAAAAGTTTGCCTCTTGAATATAATAATGTATCAACAACCTTAATCAATACGCCAAACCCTAAGCTTGTTGATATCTAAGCATCATTGTTAGAGGAGGAAAAGAAGCTAAAAACAAAGTACAAAGGCAAGAAGGACTAGCTTTTTTCTGATTTTTGCAAAAGGACCGGACACACCGAGAAGTTCTTCCATGCTAAAAAAGATCCCAGAAGGCCTATCTTGCTATAGTTAAAGAAGAAGAAGACCATTGAGAAAAGGAACAAGAAGAAGAAGAAGAAGACCACCAGGAGAAGGACAAGCCTCATTAGTCCTTCTATGCCTACTTTGATAGATTGTTTTTGCCTTGTAATGTCTAAAGACCAAATGTCTTTATCATAAGCTTGTAAACTCCTCATGTAGCCTTATACTATAGCCTTGTACACTTTGTGAGGCCCTTGTTACAGCCTCTAGATGTCCATCATGTTTGTGGTACCCATACTTAGTCGTTTTTGTGATAGCCTCCGGCGTTTTGCCATGTTTATGGTGTGCCCACACTTTGTAGGTGTTACTTTCACTAAAGCCTCTACACACTTTGTACTTCTGGTTGTGATTGAGGAGGGGTGTTGAGATTTGCAATCACATCCATGGTGCCTCTTTGACATGCAGGTTGCAAGAATCCCATAGGCATAGAGGGAAAGACTGGCACCTACCCAACTCTATATAACATTGTACTTGGTTGTCACTTTCATATGAGATGAATGCAATGTCATTGTTGTTTTTATTTTCAATTTAGTGTACCTGCTGCTTGGTTTGTGTCCTTCAGTCAAGTCACTTTGTCTCGGTCATGTCCAAGTACATATGAGTTTGGTCTATGTCTATGAGCCTCCATTAGCACTATACAAGTCACTATAATATATCAAATCGACAAATGAAAATCCACAAAATAAATAAGTTAAATATTATTTTCATAAAATCTTAATACATAAATTATCATAACAGTGAATGAGGGTTAAAAATAAACTATTCTCAAATGATTGAAAATTCAACAACATGGGTAATTCAATCACATTCCTAGTGCTATCTCGTAAAGTAATTCTACGCTAAATTAGCAAGGTAATTTATAGTGCCATATGTACTACCTCATGCAATGAAATTTTACATTCCCTATGAAAATAAAGCAACCATAGATTTTTGAAAATTACCTCATGTGATGAGATTGTGGCCATTTGAACATAATGTGATAATGAGTGATATGCAAATATTGGATCATCATAACTTAGAGTAAGTTAATTATGAATTGGCCAATGAAGATGATTGCCAAATGTGAATGCATTATCATTTATCATGTGTATAATATGAAATTGCTCATATGATCTTAGAGTATAATTTTATTTCAAGATGCCTTTGAATGTATTTTAATCTCCTCTTTTCAATACAAAGCCATTCTAAGTCATTTTCTTTGAACCTCATAGCCTTACATTTCATATTTTCTTGAGTACCACACCTTAGAAGAGATTATCTGATCTTTTCCATGGCCTCTTCTAGAATTTTGAAATAATCATTAGCTAAAGTATCACCTCAGCTAGAACATTCTTAGCTATAGGGGTTATAAGAATGGGCAATCTCTAGAGTATCTTTGAAGGTGTCCTCCCAATGTGGTTGAATGCAAGATGTAGGATAGATAAATGTGAGTCCCAATTTTTTGTTCTATCTATGGTGTAGAATCCAAGGTCAAGGATAGTGATGTTGGTCATTTTCATCTAACTATTGCTTTGAGGTGGAAAGCTTAGGTGAAATCCATTTTAAAGCCAAAATGCTTGAATAATGCTACATATACGTGGTTACAAAATCTACCATCATGGATGAAAAGAACGACTTTAGGAAATCCATGATGGGAAAAAATGGTATTTATGAACAACTTAGTAGCTTGAGGTGCAATCAAGGTCTTTTGTATACAAAACAAAGTAGGCTTGTTTATTGACCCTAATAGTTGTCCAAATCAAATCATTATGAGCAATATGCGCAAGAGTATACATTTCATTCATTCCAATGCTCCTAAAGAGTGCAATGCCATACAATGTTTTTTGATAGTATGAAAATCCATTTGGAAACTTATAGTGGGCAAAAGTAGTGGTGTTTATGCTTGGGAAAATGTTCCATGTAGTAGAGAAAGTTTGATGCACTAAGTGGTCCTCATGGAGTCAAAATTCTACATTTGAATATAGTTGAAATATGATTCGAAGATGCATGTTCAATCTTATCAAAGCTAAGGAAATGATGGAATAAAGCATTCTCAATGGATATATGACTAAGTTCATTAGCAACTACATTAGCATGACCCAATTGATATTTAATCATGGGGGGAATTCTTTGAATAAAATGTTCCTAGTTAATATGATGATAACAAATAATCTATTAAGTTAGTAAATCTTTAAGTTATTGAGCAATTTCAGTAAGGACTTGAGGGCTAATATGGTAGTATTCCCAAACATATAATACATGAACTATGGCCAAAATTTCATTATCATGACTATTATGATTTTATTCAAAAGGTTTGAGTTGTCTACTTTCACAAGCAATGGGGTGATCATTTTACATTTAAAAAGCACCTATATTAGGCCCATTAACATAAATGACCACTAAAAAGAAAGGTTGGGAAAGGTCAGAGACTTGTAAAACTAGTATATGATCCAAAAGGTATTTCAATATATCATAGTAGTTCTACTAGATAGGTCCCCCTTTAAAGACAATCTAAATAATCTTTTAAAGTGTCAAAATTCCTTGGTGAGAGTAGGATTTTAAGTTGGAAAAAGAGCCAGAGACTAAAATATGTCATTTTAAAGCCTAAATGGAAACTCACTAAAAGAGGAAGACATGGATTCGATAATTTAAGTGGTCGTGGAAGATGGGAATTCAAAGGACTTCAAAAGATCGACCTTTGCAGTGCTTGTAGATTTTTTATACTTTTTCCAAGTGCTAGATTGAAGCATGACAAGTTCCCCGTAGTTTAGGACTTCAAAACGAACATGCATAAATTTTTGGAATGGGAATCGAGGACTGGGGACACAGGAGGAACTAGAGGTCAAACTTTAGGGGGGTCAAATAAAGGCAAGATTTCAAAAGGCATGGCCTTTTGGGGGGGAGGGGGGGCTTTGCCCCAAAATCTGTCGATTACGATGTTAGACGGATTGAGAAGCCTCATCTTGTAGTTTGATTGCCGAAAGGCACATGGCCTTTGTTTAGTCGAGACAAGCAGCACGAAGAAAGAAAACACTAAAGTGGTTTGCATGCTGTCATACCATACTTGGACAACATATCAAAGCCATACTGGCTTTGGGACAGCCATATACCATCATCACATCTGATCACCTCAATGCCAAGGAAGTACCTTAGCTCACCTAGATCCTTCATCTCAAACTTCTTCTTCAAAAAGTCCTTGACTTCAGCAATCCCACTATCACTATCACCTGTAATAATCAAGTCATCCACATAGATGAATGTGATGACCAAACCTGCATCTCTCTTTTTCACATAAAGTGAGTGATCAGCATCAGAAACATAAAAGCCAATATTGACAAGATACTCTCTAATCTTGTTAGACCATGCTCTAGGTGCTTGCTTGAGCCCATAGAGTGCCTTCTTCAACCTGCACACATACATGGGATGCTCAAAATCTTCATAACCTGCTGGTTGATCTATATACACTTCTTCTTGCAAATCACCATGCAAGAAGGCATTCTTCATATCCATTTGCTACAACCTCCAACCTTTGGCTGTTGCCAAAGCAATCACACATCTAACAGTTGCCATCCTAGCAACTGGACTGAAGGTTTCTTCATAATCTATGCCATATGTCTAGGCATAGCCTTTTGCAACCAGCCTAGCTTTGTACCTACTAATAGAAGTATCTACATTATGCTTAATCTTATAAACCCACTTACATCCAATAGCTTTCTTGCCCTTTGGCAATGATACTAGATCCCAAGTCTTATTGGCCTCTAATGCAGCCATCTCCTCATCCATTGCTGCATCCCAATGAGCATGACCAACAGCCTCCTCAAAACATGTGGGCTCAACATCCTCAACTAGTTTCACCATATAAGAATAATGGTGAGCTGCATAACCTTCAAAACCAAATCTTTTAATAGGGTATTTGACCCTGCTAGATCTGCGTACCACCAGATCACTCAATGGAGCCTTTACATTACTATGAGCTCTTTGTACACCTGGTGTCCTGATAGAAGAAATACCAAGCTCATCATCCAAGATCTCTGAGCCACTGGAGTTTCCATCAAGAACTGCATCAATGCTATCTGACACTTTATTCTTTCATTTATCTTTACCTGTAGTGCTACTAGATGCACCTAAAGATGTAGAGGTACTTCTTAGTCTCGCAGACCAAGGACTACCAGATGATGTCTCTGGTCCACTAAGAGTCCATGATTCTTGCTTTTCAGCCTGCACATGAGTGTCATGATCATCATCATCATCCAATGCATCACCACTAGATGCATAGCAGCTGCTCATTTCATCAAATATGACATCCCTGCTGACTCTAAACTTACATGTGACAGGGTTATAATAGCGATACCCTTTCTTCTCTAAAGAGTATCCAATAAAAACACATTTTTCTGCCTTTGGATCAAGCTTCTTTCGTATCTCATCTGACACATGAACATATGCAACACATCCAAATACCTTCAAGTGTGATACATCAGGCTTGTTGCCAGTAAAGCATTCTTCAGGAGTCATCCCATGAACTGCAGCTGTGGGAGTTCTGTTCATAATATAAACAGCAATATGAATAGCCTTAGACCAAAAATGCTTAGGCATATTCTTTTCAGCCATCAAGGCGCGTGCAACTTCTGCAATATGCATGTTTTTCCTTTCTGCAACCCCATTTTGCTGTGGGGTATATCTGCATGTGAACTGTCTCTTTATCCCATGAGACCTTAGAAAATCACTGAACTCATTCGAGAGGTACTCTCCCCTCCATCTAACCTCAAGTACTTTACTTTCAAGCTTATTTCTCTTTCAACTACAGCCTTGAAAGTTCTAAAGTGCTCAAACGCTTCACTCTTTTCCTTCATAAAGTATACCCACAGCTTTCTAGAACAATCATCAATGAATGTGACAAAATATGAACTGCCTCCAAGAGATATATTTTGTGTAGGCCCCCAAAAGTCTATATGTACAATATCAAGGATATTTTTGCTTACATCTTTGTCATGTAAAAAGGGTTGTCTTGCCTGCTTACCAAACTGACATGCTTCGCATACCTTATGAAATTGTGCAACTCTAAATGTAGGCAAACATGTAACCAACCCTTTGGACTGCATTAATTTCAGCCTTTGTACATTTGCATGTCCAATGCGTTTGTGCCAATTTTCAATATATGCAGCAACACCTTTTCCTTTAGCATACATAGCAACATTCATAGTAGGAATTCCAGTATCAAGAGTAAACATACGTCCAACTCTACTTCCGTTTGCTACCAAGCTGCACTTGTCATTGAAGTCTTCTACAAAGCAACCCTTTGCATTAAATCTGACTTACAGCCCTTGCTCTACCATTTGATCAGTTCTTTGTAATAGATGGCACATGTAATACATCTGAAAGACTCTTTGTCTTACCATCATGCAAGGACAAGGGAACTTTTTCAATGTGTGAAATTGGGTGGCATGAATTATCACCTGTCTGCACATAACCTGCATTTTGCAAATCCTGCATCTCTCCAAACCATTCTACATGGCTGGTCATATGATTGGATGCACTTGAATCAACATACCAAACATCATCATGTGTTCCCTTTCCTATAACAGCATTTAGCATATGCTGCATAACAAACAGACGTTCATTTTTTTCTTCATTCTATCGTGAAGACAATGCATAGTTTCTTGATGTAACTTACCACTGTGAATATTATCTTTCTTAGCATAACATTGGGCTGCAATATGACCTATTTTGCCACAATAGTGACACACAATACGAGAGTTGTTAGAGCCTCTATTCTGCCATCCACCTCTTCCTCTAAAGCTCCCCCTGTCTCTAAAGTTACCACGACCTCCTGAAACCTGCATATCGCCAAATTGCTGATTCAATCTGTTTTACTGGTTATCACTACCACATTCTGTACCACGCCCTCTTGAAGAGAACCAGCCACGTTGTCGTAGAGTTCACGCAAGGGCTGCAGAACACGGGGTTCAAGATACATCAAGAATTGAGGCTAACAAGAAAAACTCAAATATTTGATGCCAAAGTTCACTATATTCCTTGTCAAATGAGCTACAAGAAGTTCATATTTAGAATAATTTGAAGTTTCTCATAAACTGTTCACATTCAGGGTTTTGAAGACAGTTATGACTTTGGTACGTAGGCTTGAGGAGACTTGAAGAGTTCTGCTGGACTGGGCAGTAATCCCTATGAACAAATTTTCAGAAATCTTTTCAATGCCAATACAATGAAGTTCTGTGGGCATCTTGATGCTTCCTCCTTATCTCCTCCTCAATATTGACATCTTGCAAAATTATGTCTTCACACTCATCAAGTTCCAACTCTGTCATTTCTGGCTCAGGCCTAGAAGGTAAGATTCCCTCCAATGCACGGAACTGTTCTGGGGTAAGAGAACCAGAGTCAGGAAGATCTACAGAGAAATGAATATAAAGCTTTCCCTTCATAAAAAGATCCCTGTTTTCTGTGTTGTGAACCTCAAAATGGAGGAAACTTTATAACCAACCTCACACACAGTAGGGATAAACACAGTTAGCTTTCCTGTATTCTCGTCTAGTTCATAATGTGTTGCATTTCTTGGGAAAAGCCCCTTTGACAATCCATACTTCAGCAATAACTCTGGCAGTGGTGTCTGCATTTTTCCACGTAATCTGTTGTACAACCGTTTTGCACCTTCTTCAACACTATTTGAAAGTGAGTTAGCATCGTCTCCGAAGGATGAGAACTCCTACTTGGCGCACCTGGGAATAAGCATATGCCGATGAGTATTGAAATGGAGGCCGACCATCAGTTTTGGAAGATGTCGGCTTACAAAACTGGAGTTTCTTAAATGTGAACAGTGTTGCTGTTGATCATGAGAAGCATCCACAAGTCCATATCTTTCAAGGATTGCAGCTGTAGGAACCAAAGCACTGCCTTCCCTTAAAATCTTGTACATCCCTGGAACTGTGAGTTCAACAACTGTTGAACCTGCTCTACTAGCAGGAAGTTGACCAGCATCGAAAATAAATGTGCAATGCTCCCACAGCTTCTCAAATTCTTGAATGGAGATTGAGCTTGCTTGACCACTAGAATTTGCACTTGTAAGAGCCAAAGCCCCACCAAAATCTTGAGCAACCTGACTAATAAAATCACTGTCTGGAACTCTTATTCCAATGCTTGTCAAACCAGGGTTTAAAGACTCATCTAACAGATTGTTGTCATCTCGCTGCAGTACTGCTGTGACAGGCCCTGGAAAGAGCTCAAGATCCTCACTATCCACAAGGGAAAGCAAGGTTTAGGACGTGGCGATAATCCAACAACAGGTCAGAAAGAATTCTGCAGCATAAAGAGTGATCGATGAATTCTCGTGTCGAGTGTGTTATCTTCGATACTCAATATCAGAGTCGTTGTCTTCAATACTTCACTTCGTTATGGGGAGAGAGTCGATAATCAGCAGAGACGGAGTGATGCGTGCGTACTTGAAAAGAACTTGACGATCGGGTATTCCGAGAAGCTCTCCACAGTCATAGGCTTGGTGAAGATCATCTTCACAAATCCAGCATCATCGTTCTTTCGGAACTTCGACCGTTACATCCCCTTGTTCATCGAATTTCCCCCATCATAACAGCGTCCGACCAGTCCCCCTCTCTTTTTCCGTTCCGAAAGCGTCCTTCTTTTTCCTGGCTTTTCTGCAAGCCCGCCATTGATAGCATTTCAAAAATATCCCTCTTTTCTTAGCTTTTTCCCTCATTCCGGCCCTTGTGTAAAGGTCTGACATGAGCATATAAGCTGAGGCATCATGTGAGTTCAATGAGACAATTTTGTCAAAGCATTGCTGTGCTAGCAATATGTCACCATGCCTTTTGCATTAATTTAACATTGACATCCAAGCAACAAGATTATTTGCAAGAGGCATATCTTGCAGCAACTCTGCTGCCTCCTTTAAATGTCCTTCTTGTAGCATATCTTCAAAACACTTGCACCAAGGCTGTCATGTTGGAGCAAACTTTGACTGTAGAAACAAAAGTGACTTCATTGGGTTGTTTGTAAACAGTAACCTTTTTCCTCAACCCTGAAGTTCCTTATTTTTGACCTTCATACCGAGATGTATAGCATGTGGTGATCTTAAAGACTGTCATTACACACAGAGCTAGAACAAATAGCAGTAGGACAAAGATCCTTTGGCATCAGTTTTTCATATTTTTCTAATACACACACATCATGCATCCAAACAAAATCATACACATGCACTAAGGGAATATGTACACTGGATGCGGATTATCAAAATGCATCACACAAACAATGAATCACACGCAGAAATTAACACAAATACACAACAAAAGAAATGGAGGTGTATACGACTCGGATGCGCAGCAACACGACATCCACCCCCTCTAAACCTGCGCATCCTCCGGATGTGCCAACTATCCAGGATCATTCAGCTCCACAAACAGGTCGAGTCCATCTTCTGATTCTAGTAGACCTGTTTCTCCATCGGCTTCATCATCTATGTTTTTTTGTCTCTTTTGCTTGTCTTTCTTCTACCTGCTCTTCTTCTGTCAATGCTTCAAGTGCATATTCTTCATCTTCTCTTCTCTTGAAAATTTTGACTCATTTTCCAGCAATAGGTACCCTCAGTACTGTTCCATCTAATTCAGCCAGCTCATAGGTATCATTGTCAAAAACCTACTTTACTTCATATGGTCCAAACCATCTTTGAACCATTTTTCTCATACTACTATGCTGATTTTCTAGACTACTGTCATAGACTAGAACCCAATCTCCTTCTTTTATGGCTCTAGGCCTCAAGCGATGCCTTAAATCAAACCTGTCCTTATTTCTGAGACGGGCTGCCTTCAAACGATCAACTGCTAGCTGCACATCTTCTGTCCTTCTCTCTAGTTGACGAATCCGAAGGGCTAACAACTCTTCCCTTGATAAATTCTCATGCCACGGAAGAACACTCCAAGTGAGAGCACAAATTTCAGTAGGCATGACAGGTTTTTGCCCATACATCAACTCCGCAGGCATGTATCCAGTAGTCACACTATGTGTAGAGCGATCAGTCCACAATGCAAAAGGTAGTAATCTCGGCCAATCTCCAATCCGACCTCTACAAGCTTTTTCCAATGCTTTAACTATTGGCGGATGTCCTCTTTCACTTTTGCCATTTCCCTCTGGATTATAGGAAGTAGTAAGAGCCAATTTAATCCCAAGCCGTGAGAAGAATTCTCTAGCTTCATCTGCATCTAGCTCTCCACGATCAGCTGTAATCTTGCCTATACATCCATACCTGCAAAATATTTCTTCCAACAAGAATTTACATACTGTAGTAGTGGTCTTCATCCGCAACGGTCTACCTTCAACATAGTTTGTAAGATCCTCCCTAGCCAAGACAAGATATCTCATCTGCCAAAGTCCCACTGGCAAAGTAACCAAGTCTACCACCCACTTGTAATGCATACATAGTGGATAAGTCGGATGCAACTCATCACGATGTCGCACTAAAGAGTAAAGCTGGCAATCCCTGCAAGTCTCCACAAAGTGAGAAACATCTTTATACATCCCTTTCCACCAGTATCTTTCTTTGATTTTCTCATAGGTAGCCCACACACCTCTATGTCCAGCCCATGAGCTCTCATGAAACTCTCGCATAATCTGTATCTGCATCGCTACATCACAAACTACTCTCAAGGGCAAGCCTCCTCTCTTTCTTGGATGCTTCCAAAGAAAACCATCTTTCAAGAAATACCCATAAGCCTTCCTTCTGATTTTCTTGAATTCATCATCTGTCCAATCAGCTCTTCGAGTCAATGAACTTAGATACTGTCCAATTTGCAGCCATTCATCAACATAAAGTTCTTCAATAAAGGCTTCAACAGTAGATACATGACAATCATGAACAAGGACAGAAGCAGCAAACTCTGTCTCATCATCTTCTGCAAGCATTGACTCCTCATCCTCATATCTCGCTCTAGAAAGCATGTCAGCAACTGGATTATCTTTCCCTGCTATGTGTCGAAATTCTGGATTCAATGATTTGATATAGGCAATCCACTGAAGCATCGCTATATCTGGAGTCGAGCAACTAGCAATCATGCCAAGCAAAGGTAAACAATCTGTTTCCACAATAACTGAAGCTCCAATAAAATACCCTTTGTCACACTTCAGTGCAGTGACTACTCCCCACAACTCTCTTTTGATCTGCGGGTATCTCCTTTGTCGCTCATTAAGAACTTTAGCTCCAAAGCGGATAGCATACCTATTTCCATCAGCATCATCCTGTCCCACTGCCCAACCTATGCCAATAGGGCTAGTATCAACTGTCAACATGATCGGCCGTCCACACTGATAATCCGCCTTGCGTAGAGTAGGAGCTGATTGCAACAGCTTCTTGAGCTTACGCATGGCTTTTGAATGCTTCTCATCCCAATGAAATTTCTGCCCCTTTCGAAGCAGCTGATAGAGAACATCTGCAATATGAGCAAAATGAGGAATCCAAATCATGTAAAATACACAAGCTCCCACAAATCTCCGCACCTCTGAAGTAGTTGAGCAATACTCTGCAATCCTGTTTATGGCATCCACCTTTGCAGGAGAAGGCTTTCTGCCATAATATCCAACCATATGCCCAACTATGATGACTTCATTAACACCAAAGACAGATTTCAGTCCTGAAAGTGTCAAATTTACCTCCTCTAATTGTGTCAATATTTGCTCACAAGCAATCAAGTGGTCAGCCACAAACTGTCTACATCCACGCAAATCAAGACTTTCATTCTTTTCTTCTTCTGCACAACCCTTAATAGGCACATCATCTAGAAAAGGCATGGTATACTGCGGAATATAGTCTCGAAGAACTCTATGCATAGCATTCATCATATGAGCAACTGAGTTTGTAGCACCTTGAGGCAAGGTACACATCCTTACAAGACCAATAGGTGTCCGCATAGTAGTAATATCCCTGCTTTCCAAGGCAAGCTGAAACTGATCATAACCTGAATACAAGTCACCTAGTGAATAGATGGCTCGTCCTGCAAAAGCCTCAGCAAATTCATCCACAACTGGACCTGTTCCCACATTCCTGATTATCACTTTGTTCACGGGCTGCATATCCTGAATAAATCTCAAATTACCATTCTTCTTTGGTACAGTAAACCACCTGTTAGAATAAGGTGCAGAAGAGGGTTCCAAAATCCCCATTTTAATCTTCTCATTCAGCAACTCTATCAGCTTTGGCAAGTGTGCTTTAGGCACAGGTATAGGACGTATATTCCATGGTACATGAGGAACAGTGAAAATGACCATAGGTGCAACGAATTCGGGACTAATGCAACCAATTTCATGTGGAAAGAAAGCAAATGCCTTACCATGATGTCCAAGCATCTCTCTAAAACATTCTTTTTCCACTGGAAGCAAAAAATCCTCATTTCCAATCTTCAATTCTGCAAGAGTTTCAGCTGTAAACTTATGTCCAATATTTGCAGGATCCCTCAATATAGGCTGCTTCATAGCTTTTTCAATCTGTTCATCACTATCAGAAGGAAGCGGGCCTACAATCGGCTTAACCTTCTTATCAACTGTTTTATATTTTGTGTCAACCTTGGCATCATTCAAGCACTCTTTTCTTTGCTGCAATTTCTGTAAATTTTCAGCATCTTTCAACTCTGTTGGCTGAAAAATTTGAGCCTTTAGCTCTATGGACTGCATGGGTGCAGCCTGAAACTCTGTATGCAGAAATTTTTCTGCATTCAACTCTGTTGGCTGAATGAATTCAGCCCTCGGCTCTATGGACTGCATAGATGCATCCTGAAACTCTGTATGCAGAAATTTTTCTACATTCAACTCTGTTGGCTGAATGGATTCAGCCCTCTGCAATTCTATTAGCTGATCAAGATCAGCCATAAATTCAGTTTGCTGAGTTTTCTCAGCCTCTAACTCTGTTTGCAGCATAAAACCAGAAATTTCCTGAAACATATCCAAGGTTTGCACAGGTATGATCTTTGAACCCTTGCATACATCAGTTTTCAGCATTGCTCTCATCTCAAACAATGTATCTACATAAGACATCCCTTCATATAATCCATCCACATGCTCTTCTGCTTGCAAAATACCTGCATTCTTCAACTCTTTCTCCTTACGACCAATGTACTGCCTGGCAGCTCTAGGCAAATCAGAAATTTTCTGATAACTTACTGAACTATCTGAAGTAAACCCAACAAAGTTATTGGAGAAAGACTGGCTGCCAGGAGGCGAGATCTCCTCTTTTCTCCGCTCCGTACCACTGGCGTCTCGCAAGACAGCGGTACCTAATGAAAATCCAACTCCTTCGTAGGTAGTGGTGCTTCACGCAAGGAGTCCCTGTTTCTCGGATGATTTACCCCAACAGTCATAAACTGAACAGCTCGCATACCATCTTTACTGCGTATCCGCGCATAAGCTGACCCATCATCCATCACTTTTGTTTCCATTCTTGCTTCTGTAATGAAAGGCTGTCCAAGAATAATCGGATAAGAGCATGAATCCTGAACAAAGCAATGATAATCCTCTTCAACATTACCAATAGAAATTCTGATACTCGGACAAGCAGTATACATATCACCAGAAGTATTATTGGCGGCTCTCATGCGCCAGCCATGCTCTGCATCCATAGGCCACTTGCCACTCTCATAAACACCTCGAGCAATAAGATTAATCTCAGAACCATGATCAACTAAAGCGATCAAGGGAATTTGTTTCTCTCCAATCCTTACCACTGTCTCAGTGGTTGCTCTAGCCCAATGACTTCGTGAAAAATGGCTGCGAGGAATGAGAATAGGGGTCTCATCATCTTCATACTGCATAGGCTGCACTATTTTCTCCAATTGCGGATTAACAGAAGCATTCTCAACCATCACTGCATCATCATGCTCTTCCCCAAGAGCTCCATGCCACACTCCCTGTAAAGCAGGTCCTTCCATCGCATGTCGTTTCCTCCGCAAAAGATCCTGCATCTGATCCTGTATTTCTCTTCTAGCAATCCCAAGAGCCTCTCCAACAGTAAAAGTGACTTCACTATTCAAAATTCTTTCATGAAAAATCTTACTCATATCCGTTTGCATATCAAGGTCTGACAAGAGCTTGAATCCTGGCTCTTTTCTTGGTTGCCTCTTTTCTTTCTGCCTGTCTCCCATTGGTTGATCAGAACCTGTTTGAGCTGGAGAATTTGACATAGGTGGAGCTGTAACAGGTGGTGAAAAAAAGTCACCCCCTCTAGTCTTTTTGAAGGAGCTAGGACCCTCCTCATCTCTTCTTCTCTTTTCCTCAACCATGGCATCTAAACCCTGCGTTTTAGCCATATAAGCAAAAATAGAATACCTGTCAACAGGAGAATCCCATCCTGTTTCTCCTCGGATGCTAGAGCCCACACAAGTCATAGTAGAAGTTTGAACTTTCCCTCTTCTCGCTATCTCCAAGGCAGAAGACCATAAAGCAGAGTCTCCATCACATTTCTGCTCAAGCTGGACTCCAAAAGCTGAAGCATCTCCTCTAACACTCACATAAGCTGATCGCGCAGCCATATCATCAACAAGCTTCTTCATACCTCCTTTACCGAAGTTCGTGTCAAGAGGAGCACCAGTCTCTGTCAGCCATACCTTCCCATCTTGTCCCCAGAACACTACATTCTTCTTACGTGCTTCCTGAAAAGCATCACAATCTCTGCAGTGTTGGTGCTCTGTACTATCACACCAAATACATCGTCGCCCTTTTCTTTGACCAGCTGGAAAAGCAGTCACTGGAGCAGGTGCTACAGCAGGTACTGACATAAGTTGCTCCTTTAACTTACCAACTTCAGCTTTAACTGCTTCAATCGTCAAATCCGCCAAGCCTTTAATAACATCATCTACAGATAAGGGCACTGGAGCAGAAGGAACTGGTGGATTCACAACAGGAGGAGTAGGCTTAGGCAAAGAAGTTGTAGCAGGGGTAGAAGAAGAAGTCTCCAAAGATTTTTCAGGAACTGATCCTGTATTTCGATGCAATCTTACTCTCCTGCGTTGCTTCTTAACAAGAGGATTCACAGCATCAATGACATGTCTCCACTCAGTCTTTAAACCTGAATCAGTAGCTTGATCTTCCAAAAGATCATCCAACTTTTCCTGTAAATCAGCATCTGCAGCTTGCAAAAATAACTCCACTTTCTGCATCTCCAAAGCTTGCTGTTCAGTCCCATCCAACTGATCATAACGGCTTTCAAACTCTCGCAGAAGAGCGGTAACAGAAAGTCCCTTATTAGGCATAGAAACCCATGCTAAAAAATTCCTGCGATTCATAAGACCTGTATCCTCCAGGAAATATTCATCTTTTAATGCCTTTTTAAATTCAGCCCAACCCGCATGTGCCTCTTGAATTTCTGCAATTCGACCTTCAAGAGCGCGCACCACGATCCGCAAGAAGTAGCGGCTCCAAACATCTTGAGAAACCCCAAAAAACTTCATCTTTTCTTTATACAAATGCAGGTAAGTTGACACTTGCTGGCCATTAAACTGCTTCATCTCCTGTTGGACAGCTTTCAAAGCATCCATAGCATCACTGTCACGTTTTGCATGAGCTTGCTGCTGCATATACATGGTAAATGACTGAAACAGGTTCTTCATAACATTATCATCTGTCATCTCTTCTTGCGAGTCTCCCATCTTGCTGATGAAGCAGCACTTTCACGTCGGGTTCACCAGAAATGTCGTAGAGTTCACGCAAGGGCTGCAGAACACGGGGTTCAAGATACAGCAAGAATTGAGGCTAACAAGAAAAACTCAAATATTTGATGCCAAAGTTCACTATATTCCTTGTCAAATGAGCTACAAGAAGTTCATATTCAGAATAATTTGAAGTTTCTCATAAACTGTTCACATTCAGGGTTTTGAAGACAGTTATGACTTTGGTACGTAGGCTTGAGGAGACTTGAAGAGTTCTGCTGGACTGGGCAGTAATCCCTATGAACAAATTTTCAGAAATCTTTTCAATGCCAATACAATGAAGTTCTGTGGGCATCCTGATGCTTCCTCCTTATCTCCTCCTCAATATTGACATCTTGCAAAATTATGTCTTCACACTCATCAATTTCCAACTCTGTCATTTCTGGCTCAGGCCTAGAAGGTAAGATTCCCTCCAATGCACGGAACTGTTCTGGGGTAAGAGAACCAGAGTCAGGAAGATCTACAGAGAAATGAATATAAAGCTTTCCCTTCATAAAAAGATCTTTGTTTTCTGTGTTGTGAACCTCAAAATGGAGAAAACTTTATAACCAACCTCACACACAGTAGGGATAAACACAGTTAGCTTTCCTGTATTCTCGTCTAGTTCATAATGTGTTGCATTTCTTGGGAAAAGCCCCTTTGACAATCCATACTTCAGCAATAACTCTGGCAGTGGTGTCTGCATTTTTCCACGTAATCTGTTGTACAACCGTTTTGCACCTTCTTCAACACTATTTGAAAGTGAGTTAGCATCGTCTCCGAAGGATGAGAACTCCTACTTGGCGTGCCTGGGAATAAGCATATGCCGATGAGTATTGAAATGGAGACCGACCATCAGTTTTGGAAGATGTCAGCTTACAAAATTGGAGTTTCTTAAATGTGAACAGTGTTGCTGTTGATCATGAGAAGCATCCAGAAGTCCATATCTTTCAAGGATTGCAGCTGTAGGAACCAAAGCACTGCCTTCCCTTAAAATCTTGTACATCCCTGGAACTGTGAGTTCAACAACTGTTGAACCTACTCTACTAGCAGGAAGTTGACCAGCATCGAAAATAAATGTGCAATGCTCCCACAGCTTCTCAAATTCTTGAATGGAGATTGAGCTTGCTTGACCACTAGAATTTGCACTTGTAAGAGCCAAAGCCCCACCAAAATCTTGAGCAACCTGACGAATAAAATCACTGTCTGGAACTCTTATTCCAATGCTTGTCAAACCAGGGTTTAAAGACTCATCTAACAGACTGTTGTCATCTCGCTGCAGTACTGCTGTGACAGGCCCTGGAAAGAGCTCAAGATCCTCACTATCCACAAGGGAAAGCAAGGTTCAGGACGTGGCGATAATCCGACAATAGATCAGAAAGAATTCTGCAGCATAAAGAGTGATCAATGAATTCTCGTGTCGAGTGTGTTATCTTCGATACTCAATATCAGAGTCGTCGTCTTCAATACTTCACTTCGTTATGGGGAGAGAGTCGATAATCAGCAGAGACGGAGTGATGCGTGAGTACTTGAAAAGAACCTGACGATCGGGTATTCCGAGAAGCTCTCCACAGTCATAGGCTTGGTGAAGATCATCTTCACAAATCCAGCATCATCGTTCTTTCGGAACTTCGACCGTTACATCCCCTTGTTCATCGAATTTCCCCCATCATAATAGCGTCCGACCAGTCCCCCTCTCTTTTTCCGTTCCGAAAGCGTCCTTCTTTTTCCTGGCTTTTCTGCAAGCCCGCCATTGATAGCATTTCAAAAATATCCCTCTTTTCTTAGCTTTTTCCCTCATTCCGGCCCTTGTGTAAAGGTCTGACATGAGCATATAAGCTGAGGCATCATGTGAGTTCAATGAGACAATTTTGTCAAAGCATTGCTGTGCTAGCAATATGTCACCATGCCTTTTGCATTAATTTAACATTGACATCCAAGCAACAAGATTATTTGCAAGAGGCATATCTTGCAGCAACTCTGCTGCCTCCTTTAAATGTCCTTCTTGTAGCATATCTTCAAAATACTTGCACCAAGGCTGTCATGTTGGAGCAAACTTTGACTGCAGAAACAAAAGTGACTTCATTGGGTTGTTTGTAAACAGTAACCTTTTTCCTCAACCCTGAAGTTCCTGGTTTTTGACCTTCATACCGAGATGTATAGCATGTGGTGATCTTAAAGACTGTCATTACACACAGAGCTAGAACAAATAGCAGCAGGACAAAGATCCTTTGGCATCAGTTTTTCATATTTTTCTAATACACACACATCATGCATCCAAACAAAATCATACACATGCACTAAGGGAATATATACACTGGATGCGGATTATCAAAATGCATCACACAAACAATGAATCACACGCAGAAATTAACACAAATGCACAACAAAAGAAATGGAGGTGTATACGACTCGGATGCGCAGCAACACGACAACGTCCCGTTCTTGAACTGGAGTAGAAAGCTTGGACCTGTTCACCACTTCTTTCAGATATCTCACTCTGCATCTTGATCTCTTCAGTGATCATAAGGGAGACCAACTCATCCAAATCTGGAAATGGCTTTCTGACATATATGGAAGTTACAAAAGACTTCCAAGCCTTCTCATTATTAAGTCCACCCAAGGTAGACGACACCAAATCATCATCATCGAGCATTGCATCAATCACTGCCAATGCATCTACAATGCTCTTTACCTTCAGTGCATACTCATTCATAGACATCTTCCCTTTCTTCAATGTATTCAACTCTTGCTTGAGTTGAATCTTTCGTGCCTTTGTATTTACGGAAAACATACTTTCAAGTATGGTCCAAGCTGCATATGAATTCTCTGCATTTCTAATATGTCCCAGCATATTATTGCCAATTACTGCAGACAGCCAATACATGACCTTGTCTTTTGCATTCCATTCCTTCCATGCCTTTGTCTCTTTTGCAGTTGGAGGATCACTCACCTCCGCCTCCTTTTCTTTACCTGAAACAAACTCGTAGAGGCCTTTTCCAATAAGGAAGTTCGTGACATGGAACTTCCATGAAGGTTAGTTGTTCTTGTCGAGCTTCTCAATGATGGGGCTTTCACTGTTCTCTGCCATTATTACAAAACTAATACCAAACAACAAGCAAATCTTCTGCAACCCTTGACCTGTAGTGCACAGCAATACACCAGACAGTCTTTTTCACTGTCTGCTCAACAATACATGCAATCTGCAACCCGTTTGCAGATAATTCTTATGTTTGCTTCCTACAAACACCTCAAGAATTACAGATTCGCAATCGGTAACCTGCGCACCCACTTTCGGTCAAAACAACCGAAATCACAGTGTATCCTGAAACTGTTGTCCGCAACCTTACGGCTCTAAAACGAGGCCTGAAGCGGCCTCAGATGCCCAAAATAACTGTGGGAAAGCCCTAAAGGACGTCTTTGCAGAATACATAGCGCTCTTCGCGCATACCAGATCTCATTGCAATCTGAGATTTTTGCTCTGCCCGGCTTTTAGTGCCTCCACAGGCACTATCCAAGAGAAAGAGTGAAAGGATGAGAGAGCTTCTTACCTGTGGCTTGCTTGCTCGAACCTTGCTTCTTCTCCTTCACTTTAGCCTTCGAAATCAGCCGCTCTCACTGGCGCGACTCTGATACCATGTCAAGAATCGCGTGGTGGTGAGACTTGCTCAAGATGCTACGCCGAACAAACACACAATGCACAAGGAGAAGCTCACTCAAGAGACAATAAGAGAGATGGAGGCCAAAACGTTTTCTTGCTGGTTTTTTCTTCTTCTTCCACACTCTTTACAATGTATACAAAATATAGATAAGATACAACATAAAGGAAAGTGGCCTACTAAATAGGTGTAACAACCTGAATATAATAAGTAATGAGTCAGCGGCCATGTGAGAGTCATAATGACCACCGACGTGCTAAGTGTAGACGTGTGGACCCATCTAACCAGGCGGTCCATCATCAATGTCTGCATGTGTTGAGCTTGTCATCTCAACACTAAGCAAGCATGTTGCCATTTTGTCCACGGGAAGGCCTCACACCAAGGCCAGCCACCTGGAGCACAACATAAAGCCTCCTCTAGTGCATCACAAAAGGTGCTCCCCATAGAGCACAACGAACACTATAGAAAAAGAGAAAATGGAAACCGTGTACTATCGCCCTTCAGGAGATAAGGAGAATCTAGCATGAATACGAGCTTCTCATCCCGAAAAGATCTTTTCATAAGGTTGTTCGGGAAGTCATGCAAGAATTGGAGCTGAAAGGGATGGGAAGATTTTGGGCGCGAGTGCAAGATGGCCCACCAGCAGCAGGAAGGTGGGCTACTGTAGCTACTATGGAGGCCTTACAAACGGCTGCAGAGGGGTTTCTCATCAACTTGTTCGATGATACACAACTAGTGGCCATCCAAACGAAGCGTGTCACAATCATAAATAAAGACATGAACTTTATCATTCGGCTTTGACACAATAAGGAGACTCCTCCATAGATTATGGGATTAATGATGCAAGGTTTTGTAATGAGTGTTATAGCACCATAGCATCTTGGAAGGCCAAAACATTTTGTATACTCTGCCACATTAGAATATTTATATATATATACATAATATTCTATGTGATATGTACTGAATTCAAATAATTGAGTACATTTATTTTTATTTTGTTTCTTGAAACACATGACTCTTAATTTTTGTTCAACGTACGCATGCATCAAAAGTAGTAATACATATGGATACGAGTTATGTTATTGCCTATGCACAATTGCAAGTACAGTACTACACGTTGACATAATTAAATTGGATTATGTTAACATATGCGAATGTGCCATTCACATAGCACACATGATCATCACACTTACATGAACCACACATTTTTCAATAAATACTTATTTATAGGGACAAAGTAAAATATCTTATATTCATTAAGAAAAATACATGCGATGGTTGATAGTAATGGTAGATACAAAAAGCCAATGGCCAACAAGAACTCTCATTTGTTCCTTGGATTTTTCATCGGTGGTGTAGAGGAGGGGCTAGCTTCTGATGAAAATAGAAGTTCCTTCTTTGCTTCAAAAATGACACGCTCCTCCTTTAGCTCTTTCTCCATGAGAAGTGGATCTGACACTTTAGCAAGGTTACCTAGTGTAGCAAGCACACACATTGCTTTACCATATATTTGGTCAAATAAGTAAAGAAGCTTTGACCGCTTGACTAGCACTACCTTCTCCAAGCTAGATGTCACATGTATTGCTCTAAAAGGTCCAAACAAAGCTCAAATTTTTATGCTTATTTCTTGCCCTCGTGGTGAGCACTTCTTATGAAAGCCCACCAAGTTTGCAATGACCTTCAGAGCTGAATCCTTCCATCGATCCGCATGCCGAGCTCCTTCTTGCCTTGATGCAAACTCATCTATATATAATATGTCTTGAATGACAAAGTCAAATCAAACAATATATTTAGTGACTAACCTAGAGTTATCAGACATCAATGAAACTTGATGGTTGGGTGCATCAGGTCTCCTAGAGTCCACCAGTGAGATCTTGGTAAAAAATGATGCCTGCAAGCTGTCCTACAGTCCAAGCCAAGATCTCACTGGTGGACTCCAGGGGGCCTGATGCACCTTACCGTCAAGTTTTATCACATAAAAATGTATAGTAGTCAGAAATCTCACCTTCTCCAGATCATATTGTATCTTCATTTCCTCGTTTGTGAGTGAGGTACCTCTTTGGGCATAGGGATCTACAAACCCCTTGGTAAGAAGTTGGGGCCTTGGTCCGAACAGATCATGCTATAGTGCTTCAAATTCAGCATCCGGTACAAGGTAATCTTCTTCAATCAAGGTAATATGCTTCTTTGCCTCCTATGATGGCACTCATTGTATCTAAGCTTGTGCCATCATATCTTCTAATATCTGCCATTATCCAATGCACATCCATGTAATCATAATCGATCATGTCTTCCATCGAATCCTTGACTAGGATGGAAAAAATATATTCTCCCCTCATTTCCAAGTATTGTAGCACATCTGTCAGAAGTGAGTATTGTACACCATCTACTTCAATGGGCATCAATGAGGCAAGGTTGGGTTTGTCGACTTGTGGCTGTTCTAAAGAAGATGGCACCATGAGAGCCAACCCTTGCTCTACCACAACCCAATGTTCCTCTTAAACATTTATGAGCTCTTCAATTGGCTCTTCTCGCGTATATGTGATAGCAATAAATTGTGGAATTGTATCTTCTAAGGGTGTATCCAATGCAAGGAGGTAAATTTCCAATGCTTAATCACACTCCACGAGATACAAAGGTATTGTATCTGGTGCACTGCCCATGGGAACAGTGCAAACTTTGTACGAGAAGGATCCACACGGACCAAACTCCTATTCATCACTTTTTGGTGATTCTTCCCTGCTCGAAATACCATGAGCTATTCCAAAGGCACCCAAATCATGTCAAATCCCTCGATGAAGTATGTGCAGGTAGTAATGGTGCTCACAAAGTCGTCCAAAACCTGAAGGGGGGGATCCAGCAATAAGAGTACGCTTTCAAGGTTGAAGTTCTTAGAGAAAACCTGAAATATCTTGTCACCTCGACTAGCAAAGATAGTCTTGTGGATCCACTTGTCAAAGTGTGCACAAGCATCCATTGTAGTAGGTAGGAGGGATGTGGTGGATATAAAGAGTTGAAGAGAGAAAGTGTGAAATGAAACAATGAAACATGAACTAAACTAGTTCCATCTTAAAAACCTTAAGTTTAAAACCATTAAGGGTTGTTCACATATGATATTTAGTTATGGATTTACTTACATCTTTGTAAAGTTTACATGCATATGTAAATGTGTTGATGTGAAAATTTTATAGTATGTATATGATTTTACATAAATACCATAACTTTTAAATATTGCAAGTTTACAAGAAACAACATTCTATTGGCAAAAAAAATCTGAAATTTTACAAATGTTGGATATTACAACTTGTGATGTTGGGATTTTTAGGGAGACTCTACAATTTCTAAAATATTTGGAGCCACACACATTCTACTCATAACAGTATCCTCAGCTCGGCTTTGAATTTTCCTACCATTTAGTTTAAAATAGAAGTTAACAAGTGGATTTTGCATTAACATTGTAATGTCTTGGCACATTATACACAAGGGCCATTCATCCTCAATTTGCAACACTTGGGGCTCACGTCTCTCACAAATGACAGTAACATCCACAACTACAATTTCACACGTGTCTTGATCAAGGCACAACCATTTATCCTTGAGCATCCTCCAGCTACGATACTTGAACACTAGGCATAAAGTTTGTCATGTGACAAAGTACCTATAATTCGAAAGGAAAGTTAGCCGATCCATCCCAAAAGCAATATAATAGTCAACTAAGAGAGAAAAATTTTACGTGAAAGCCATGTCCCTTGTTGTGACTCGACACTCCACTGTGTCAGGACTGTGAGTCATTTTTTATATCCAAATTTTGCCTAGAATCCTTGTTACATAATCCTCTAATGCACTTTTTATGACATACGTGCTTTTCATACGTCTCAAACCCTTACATTCCTTGAATATATGTGCAAAAATTGCAATTGGTATGAACCATCTTAGATGTACATTCTTTGAGCTGATGCTTGGCTTCATAGATTTCAATATGTCTACTAAAATTTTTGTACTACACATGTGCAAAATGTTGCTACTACACAATGGCCATTCTAGGCTATGGGGATGTGTGTTATATGGATGATATGATACAAGAGTTTCATGGATCATTGCCAATTAGCATGGAGATCCAAATGGACACACATGATCAATAAAGCAGAGGTTTTTTGAACCATTGACTTCCAGCAGATCCATATCATCCAGCACAAAGGAATCACTCACCACATCAAAATAGTCGATCAAGAATTATGTGCTTCACCTAAACCTTGTACAATACCTGCATGTACAAAAAAATACATGCATGAATCTCTTTTAACAAAAATACCTACATGAATCCCTTTTAATAAAAAATATCTAGAAACTATGTGAATAGAAGCAACACAAAATAGGGCCAATTTACCTATAAGATGATCTACTGTTGAAGATAAGATTGAATCGTTGCTGATCAAAATCCATTGCAAATGATGGACAAAAGAAAATATCAATCCCATCACACATAGAAGTCACTAATTACATGAATAAATTTTGGCACCACAAAATATGATAGATTTACACATAAATTGAGCTACAGAATCTCTGCTCTACCTTGTGTTAAGTGTTGTAACAACAATTGATCCTTAAGTTAGAACTAGCATCCAATGCTATTGTAAAGATAGTAGAAAAGGAAAAATGTAAAGAGGAAGAAAAAGAGAGTGTGTAAGTATGTGGGAGAGAGAAATAAATGAGCACCTATCCAAGGTTGCCCAAATTGATCTCTGCAAAAGACAATAGCAAGAGTTAGTATTTACATGAAGGTATACTGAAAAAATAATAGAAAAAAGGAAACATAGAGAGAAAAAGAGAGGGAGAGAGAGATGAGCACTTATGCAATGTCACTCAAAATGATCTCTGTAATAAAACAACAAGGGTTAGAACTAACATCATACTGTATTGAAAAGATAGCAAAAAAAAAAAAACTAACAAAGAGAGAGAGAGAGATTATATATATATATATATATATATATATATGAGCCTGTGCCTCTTGCCCAAAACAACCTCTGCAATAAAACAACAATAACAGTAAGAAACGATATCAAACCCTATTGAAAAAATAGCAAATAACAAAAAATGCAAAGAGAGATTTTGCCAAAAATCTGAAGTTGCATGGAGAAGAAAGTGCAGAGATAAGCAAAACACTAAAAACCCTAATTACTAGCACCACAAGGAGCTTCAATGGAGACAAAAATTCACCAATATAAAGAAGAGAGGAAAAGAAGTATGTTGCTCAACTTTTGGGTCAAACTGATTTCGTAAGACGAAAAAAAAACCAAAATTAAAAATTCTCCAAAAAAGAGGGGAAAATACAAGGTGAGAGAAACTCATATTTTGTGTACTTTTCATTCTCCCTTTTTTAAAATCCTGCACTACCCCTTTTTTAATTAAAAACCTAATATTTGGAGAGAGAAGATTCATCCTCCATGGATATCAACATCTAGCCTTCCTATTGGACAATCTAAAAGGCCCACATGTTAAATTTTTTTATTTTTAAGGGCCCATTTGTGAGTTCATTTTTTTTCCTAATGCAAGGGCATGTATCTTAATGTAGTGCAACAATTGGCAAGGATTTAACCCTTGTTGCTTATTCCTATATGAAAGAAGTGTTACACATTGAAGGCGAAAGGCTTGTGTCCTGAATGCAATGTAGAATCACCTTAGGTAAGGGAATTGGGACATGTCCTAAGAAGGACTTAGTGCATCTCTAGGAAGTGGTGATTGTGAGAGTAAAGTTCCTAAATTATTCATCTATGGTGCAAATGACCCGAGTATTCTATGATACTTTTGTGGCAGCAAAGGGGCCTATGTAATAGTACAAGGTAGTATGTGTGTGGTGTCCTATCGTGCTAAGATTGCCCTAAAATGGGCCTAAAATGATTGTGCAATGTGCCTAGGTTAATATATGGATATTATGTGCAATGATAATGTATGACAAGGCTAAGTGGTGTGTGCCTAGATACTCATGTATTTGAGTGTCCCATCTAAATGTACATAAGTGGTGCAAATGTATATCCCTATACGATGTGTTTAGGTTCTACATTATGTCATGTAACCAAGTGCTCATACATAATGTGCGCAAGAGTGCCTATCAATTATGTGTCCTAAGATACATGTGCTAAATGACCTAGGATGGCGTACACTTTAATACTCATACCTAATGTGTGCAAGAGTGCATTTCAATTATGTGTCCTAAGCTATATGTTCTAAATTACTTAGGGTGGTGTTCACTTTAGTGCCAAAAGTTCTCTAGTACACCCTAGACAAAATTCCCAAGTTTTCCTTAATGTCCAACTCTCCTAAGTGGATGTGTGTCTCCTTCAAGCCCTAGCATACACTAATTCACAAGTGGAAATGCACCTAACTAGATGTGCCCTAGGGTAGTTGGTCTAAGAGTGCCCTAAATGGATCAAGACAATGTGACCGAGTGCTTCTAGATATGCCAAGGGTACCTACATGCCTTATGTGATCAAGTGCTTGATCTATGTACCTTCATGAGGGGTAATGTTCTTGAGTTTCTAAGTTCTCATATTCATGATTATCACCTAGGACTAAGTACATGAGGGCCTCAACCCTAGCTACTATGCATGAATTGTCTGTAACTTGTGTATATAGCTGACCCTAGCTTATTGATTAAGTGCCCAAGCTATTTCAATTGGGCGCAAACTATGATGGGCATAAGTGATTGTGATGTGTTCTGATGGGTGTGTTCTAGGATTTAAATTTGACACTTAAGGTTGGGCTTTAAGAAAAAATCAATGATGCCTTAACTGCCTTCTGTGAGCATCATTTTGCTACCCTAACTAACAATTTGTGTGTCAACTTTCAAGAAGGGGACACTAGATTCAAGTCAAAGCCTAGATGTTGGGTGCAATCGAGAAAATTGGATAGCTCAACTAATCCGAATAATATGGAATTAAATCATAAGCTATTGGTGACTAACCCGAATAATATGGAATTAAATCATAACCAATCCGAATAATATGGAATTAAATCATAAGCTATTGGTGACTACCAAATTGTCTTACAATTATATTAATGAAGCCTTTCCCATTCAGATCCAATATCCTACAATAAGATTCTGTAATTGACATAGATTTTTAGAGAGTATGCACATGGGAGAGAGAAATGATCAATAGATTTATAAAATTGGTAAGAGTGGTGTTGCCATAGGTATTCTGCATTCACACCAGAGGATTTTGAGATGATTGAAGAGTAGAAATTCATTCAAAATATTTCAAAGTTCATTGACAAATTCTTTGAGTGAGTGAGTAATTGGATGATTAGTAGATTCACCTTTCTAATAACCAATGGAAGTTACTACTAGTACTAGTACTGGATTAAATCTTAACGTACTTGAATGCATATTGCAAAATGGATGGCTACCAATATCTGGCTCTTAATATTTTTTGGGCACTAGCCATCCAACAAAATAATGCCTATGTACTCTACATATGACAGAAAGCTGTGTACTTCCTTCGGAGTGTATAGTGGACTCATGATGACTATGATCTTGATCTTTTCAGGGTCAATCGCAATCCCTACTGAACTAACCACGTGGCCTAGTACTAGCCCATAAGGCACCCCAAAGACGCAATTCCTTGGGTTAAGAGCTATGCAAAATTGTTTGCAATGCTCAAAACACTTTCTTAAAATAATCAACTGTTCTTCTCTTATGGTGACTTCCCCCAGGTCATCGATAAATACTTTTAACTCCTCTGGGGATATGTTACGAAAGGTTATGTCTGTTGTTTGTTTCCATGAACCCAGTGCATTGCATAAACCAAAGGCCATCAAAAGGTATGCAAAGGTACCAAAGATAGTAATGAAAGTTACTTTCAGCTTATCTTCTTTTACAATTTCCATCTAGTTGTATCCCACAAAGCAATCCATAAATGAATATATTTCCCTACTCGCTAATTGGTCCAAAATCTGGTCAATAAAGGGCAATGAGTAGTAGTCCTTAACTGTCTTCTTATTCAGCTCTCTAAAGTCTACGCAAAGCTAGATTTGATTATTTTTCTTCTTCCTGATAACAACAGGCGAACACCATTTAGTGTGCTGAATAGGGAAGATCAAACTAGCTTGTTGCAATTTTTTAAACTTCTCGAACAACCCATCCTACAGTTCAAAAGGCATAAACCTTACCTTTTGACGCATAGGACGGCTACCTTCCTTTAGGGGAATGATATGAACAATAAGGCTGGAAGGAATACCTCTCAGCTCATCATAACTCTGGGAAAAGATATCGTGGAACTCTTGGGTAAGGGACACATAATCCTCCCTTTCTTCTAGACTGAGCATGTACCCTAATTTAATTCGTCCTAGATCATTTGGCATACCAAGATCTAGGTTAATCACATCCACATCTCTTATTTGATCTTGAGGCTCTATTGGCTGATTCAGAGTTATTTGATAAGCTGTCCTCTTTAGTGGACCCTTCTTTTGATTCATCACTCGATGATGTGTCACTAGCAGATACATCTTCTAATGTCTCTAATCCGTAGAGGATAGAGGAGCTCTCTCACTTTGAGGAGACTCACGATATGAAACTACTACCACACGATTGTCACCTCTACCAAAAATCAAACGACTAGTAGATATATCATCTTGACAATTGGGTTGCAAGATCCATGGCCTTCCTAACAATACTTGATAGCTTTACCATCCTACTGACCTAATAACCCTAAAGTCCAGAGTGCATTCCAACACAAGCAACAATCACAAGGACTTTGCTAATACAACCTTCAGGTTGCCTTAGATTGTCATTAGCTATTCGTAGAATTGTGGAGGCATCTTTTTGGATTGCTAGACCTAGTCTCTCCATCAATTGTGAACTCATGATGTTAAAAGATGATTTTGTACCTACGATAGCATGATCCACTAGTATTCCATCAACGTACATTGCAATCCTTGGGCAATGATTTTCCGCATGCTCCCACCAATCATCTCCTACTCACGCAATGCCCAAAGGTTCCATGATTTACCCAGTATGCAAGATCTTTTTAAATTCCTTGCACACTCCCAGAGACAACTTAATCAGCTGCAAGAGACTTATGTCTGGATTAACGTCACAAAGAGAGCTTGCCAAATTGAATTCGTGATCATTTGCTAAAGCTCTCTTCTCTCGCTAGACTATTCTCTCTATTGGTCTTTGAATTGGTTTTGGTATTTCCTTCTTAGCTTTTGTTTTTTTCCTTGGCAACTCCTTATCCTTCTTGGTGTCAGCTTTACTCCCTACAAGTTTTAGAGGTCCCCCTTCCATGTTGGGGTTGAGGACTTGTGTCCCTTTGTTGTCTTGTTTAGTGTTTCCATTGAGAGTTTTTACATAATCTTTTTCACCTTCTCTACCCATTTGACCTCTCGTAATGGTCTGCAGATTAGAGGCTTCAGTGCCATTAACCCGTATAGCCTCAATGAGGCTAACTCCACTACTGCTAGGTAGCTCCTCTAAAGTAGCCTTACCTCTTTGAAGTATTTGTTTTGACCCATCATCTCGCTAAAGATTTTTCCCTTACGCATGGTGGTTAATAGGACCTAATTGTCTACTACCTTGTTGGATAGAGCTAATCTTACTCCAATTGGTGGCAGCCAAATGGCCGGACTTCCCACATATGTTGCATTTGAGGTTTGGAGAAGTTCTAGGGTAGTGATGGCCGCCACACCATTTACAACTAAATCTTGAGGGTGCAACCTCTTCACGGCATCTATTTCCTATTAGATTATGTTGCTTTTTAAGAAAATTAACATCAACGGCTATTTTTCTATATTGTTCAGAAATCATGTCAATGTACTGCTTCATCATATCCTTAACTTTGCTAAGGACATCCGATACACTTGACTCATAGCCATGATCGTCTACTGGTTGTTCCATTGGCCTAACAATTTAATTGGGCATTGGTTGCTAACTCAAATGAACAACATTAGGGTTCGATGCTCAGCCTCCAACATTTGGTGGACCCATCTCACTAGCCATAGGCATAGTCACACTAGGAGGAGCTGGCAACAAATGCACATTTTGGATCATGCTTCCTCTCACATTCAGGTTAGTCATAGCCATCCCTTGACTTCCATTGCCATTGGTCAATACCAAACTATTTCCTGTAGTTAGACCCATATTAAGATTGGTTTGAGAGGCATAGGCTGCTTGTAGTTGGGATTCTACTTCTTGTGCTCGTCTAATGGCAGTGTCTACATCCAACAAAGTGACACTACTCAACTGCACCTGAATGTTGAAATCTAGGCCATGCAAAAAATATTGCAGTTGGGTAGCTGTTGGGATAGGGATAGAGACTTGGAATTTGCAAAATAACTCTTTTAACTTCTTGGCATATGCTCGGATATCCTCATGTGGCTCTTGACGTGTCACATTTAGTATTCGTAGCCAATATTGACCACCCCTTTTAGGGGCAAACTTTCTTCGAGAAGCTTTGAAAAATAAATCAATAGTGGTTATGGTTCTAGTCTCTAGGCCATGATACCATATGGTAGATCTTCCTTTGAAAGTCATGTTAAAGAATATCATTAAATATCCTTCATCTTGGATACGATAGTAGTTGAGCATCAACTTTTGAAACTCCCTAATGTGGAGCTCCGCATCTTCCTCCACTAACCCATTAAAGATAGGTATGGAGAAACCTAAGGATGGAAAATCGAATGTTCCAATAGGTATAGCAATGGGTTGTGCCACCATGGTAACAACCGGATTCACTATAGGGGTAGGAACATTTGGACTATAGCTCCACTCAAAGTGGAGGGATTGATTGGAAGGGAGGAAGTACTAGAGCTTCCTCTCCCTAAATTTGGACTGTGCGTCGAACTAGGGTTACCAAGACCTTTCACTTGTAAGGATATCAGACTACTCCTTTGCGCATAGTATCTTATATTTATCTCAGCCTGCCATCTAGCTTGATCAATCCTTTCTTGCTTTTGGAGCTCCGCTTAACGATCTTGTAAGTCTAGCTCACTAATTTTTGGCATACACTAAATAATAGGTCCTAATCGATCAAGGTACGAAAATTGCCATTTATAGGCAGCTCCTAGCAAACACACCACCTGTCGAGACCTAGAACGGGGTTGACACTAGCTATAAACACTAGCCAAGCCTCTATAATACTCACAAGCCAACCCCACATGGCCTCACAGCCAGGAGCGTCCAAGGGACACATTGCCCTATAAATGCTACTATAGATATTGTGTATGTAGTGAACTGTAGTCCAACGATTACCCTTTCCTACTCCTAAGAGAGAAATCCCACATATCTTGGTATAATATACCAACATAATACAAACATAAAGGAGGCACCCCTCTGGCTAAATGCCGTGGCCCCATTGCAGCTCTCCTACACCGAGAAGATTGGCCCCTCGATGCGCTTCTCTACCATAGAGAACATACGAACAATCTCTACTCTTATATTTTGAAAGATCCAAGAGATTTTATATTTCCTTACCAAGCTTTTCCCCAAGAAACCATTCATCTATCCTATATCTTGGGTTTCCTTTCACACTCCACATAGGTCAATGTTTGGAAAGCAATTGCAATGGATCCAGGTTTGCTATCATGTTATGCTCAATACAAGTGTGGATGACCATTGTGCTCAAGCAGTTTAGTGAAGTGCAAAAACAATTCAATGATGTTTCAACTAATCGTACATGTGGCATTGAATTTCTTTATGCTACTAGTCTCTTGAATTCAAAGGATAATTTGTCCTATATATTATGCATAGCCAAATAGATCACAATTTGAATCGCTTTCAACAACGAACCACTAAAAACATAGTATAACATAGAAGAAAAGCTTGAATGAGGCTTAATCCTCATCCTCCAGCCTTGCTATATGCTCACAAACATAAAAAACTAAAATTTTCCTTATTTTTTCTATTTTTTTCCATTTATTTGTTCATAAAAATGTGATATGTCCAAATTATGAGTTCTTATTACTAATCAAGGACAATCATCATCATTTTCATATCCATTTCTATCCCATATGACCCCAAAGCACTCAACAAAAATCTCAAATTCCATTATTTTTATAAAAATGGCAACTTGAAGTTTTTCGTGTTTTGCAAGAAATTATTATAACATTGTATTTTTGTCACATTTCATAGAGAATGCAACATGGAAAACCAAGAACAATCATTATCAAACACTTTCTTCAACCATATTTTCATAAAACAAAAGAAACACTCACTTATGAATAGAAACCCATGGGTTTGAGGCTCGTATGTCCTGGTCAAGAGGCCACTGATGCTTCTTCTTTGCTGCTGACACACTCTCTTGGCCCGATCTACGATCTCTACCGCTCCAGCATCATTGTTTGCTCTGGATTCTTCATCATCCCTCCCCCTTTTCTCTTGAATTAATGCATACGAACAACAACAAAGAGGAGAGAGGAGAGAGAAGAGAGGAGAGAGAAAGACTAAAAAATCAGATTTCTCATTCCTTCGTGAAATTGGTCAAGATTATAGCCATCATCTTCCTCTCTTTGTGTGGATCAAGAATCTCTCTCACTCTCTCACTCTCTCACTCACTCACTCTCTCTCTCTCAGAACGAGCATCAGAGAGGCATCAATCATCTAATTTGAGAGGATGCAAAAAAATTTGTGTCCCTCTATCTCTTCAAATTTATTTCTTAAGTTCTCTTTTAATAAAGCCTAAGGTTAAATTAATAGATAACAGATTCATGTCCTTTGTGTTCACACTTCCTGGCAAGTGGATATTTTGGGTTTGAGGGGGAAAACGAACTTCATTCGAGATCCATCTGGACAATGGCTTCACAACATCAAAATCCATCATCTTGACCTCTGTCTCGCACTTTCTGGCTCCCAAATCTAGTAGCTACTTTATTACACCAAACCTTATGGGTATTAAATGGGGGGTCAAATTACCTTCGATCGACGAATCGAGACTTGCGTTGGATTCTTGACCGTCGAAATGCATCTAGGAAAACTTCAACTCAACCATCTACCACCATTTGAATTTTCATGATAATTTGGTCTTTGGCGCTTTGCGGGCACTTTCAGCTCCAAAAATTGCCTTAAATGCTTCAAGCATGGCTCAAAATCGGCTCTCAAAATTGGGCTCTCAAGTACTCACCCCACCAGATTGGACAAAACCTTTCCATGTCTTTGTCGATGCTTTTGCTAGGGCAATAGGTAGTGTGCTTATGTGACAAGATGCAAATGGTTGGTTCCACCCTATTTTCTATGCTACCAAACAATTGTCTGCTCCTAAGAAGAATTTCTATGTGGAAAAAAGAGAATGCCTTAGAATGATCTATTTTGTCAAGAAATTCTACCACTACTTACTTTTCCATTCTTTTGTCTTCCATGTGGATCCCTATGCTTTGATCTATCTTGTTATGTAGCAGAATATCACATAAAAATTGGCCCATTAGATCTTATGACTACATGAGTTTGATTTTGGAGAAGCTCTGATTGGAGTAGATGATGACTTTTCAATTGCCCAACTATTCCATGCCGCTATTGAAAACCCAGAACCCAATCCACATAATCATTCCTTGGACATGGTATGAAGGATTGTTGGTATTCTTGGAAGTCCCAAATCACATTTTAATGGACCAACACAAATGAATGGCTCTTCAAAGTCAATGTTCTAAATATATCCTAGGCTAGCTCTACCAAAATACTTTTGTGCTACAATGTATGGTTCTACCCATGGAAAAGGATGCCATCATGAAAGAAGCTCACAAGGGTATCGCTAGTAGTCACTATGTGTAGGCAGTGTTACAATCTGTGCATGGTGATATCTGTCGATTTTTCTAAAGGTGTGATATATGCCAATCGATTGGTCAACCACTGTCCCATGACTAGTTACCTTTTCATCTAATTCAGCAGACCCCTTTTAGAAATGGAGACTCAACTTTGTCAGTCTTGTCAAGCTACCACATCATAAAATACAAATATGTATATCATAATAGCCAAAAACTACTACACCAAGTGGAGTGAAGCATGGCTACTACCCATCCATTCTACACAGGTAGTAGCCAATTGCCTCTTCAAGGATATCTTCACATGCTATGGTTGTCCAATGGAACTTGTTAGTGATAGGGGAAGTCACTTTGTAAATAAGGTCAAGTCTCTGACTTTGTAATATTCCCGTAGCCCATAGGACCCCCCATTTTAATTAAAAGTATTTGAATTTTTTAAACTACTCCCCCTTGTCGACGTCGCCAGCTAGCGGAGGGAGGGGAGATAAAGCATGTGATAACGACGACACGCTGGAGATAAGTAAGAGATAATGAGAATGATGACAACAATGATCAAGATGAGGATGTGGATGAAGTCGATGGGGGAGGAGGGGCACACGTGTGCCACCATTTTTCCCCCCACTATCTCTTTTCCCTCCGTTAGCTGCATGGCGGCGGCCCAACTCTAGTGCCCAGATGGAGGTTCAGGCCTCCATCACATAAGATATGTCAAGTTTGTACTACAAATGGATTGTAAGTGGCCTGGGCATTTTGCTATTTGGAGTGTAGTCATTGTTCATAAAGCTTTCTCATTTGTGGCAGTTTGTACTATCGATTCACGATCGTAGGATGCCTTACTCTAGAAATACGTAGGGCCATTTACAGGTTTTCATCTTTAGTGCAATGGATCTCAGAGAAGGAGATTAAGATGTCCTCTATTGAATCCACGAGGCGGGGAGTAGTGGAGATGGTCTATCTCTTTGAGAAATACTTGCCTACCAGCATGCTCACGATACAAATCCACATTCTTGTGTATCTTGTAGATGAAGCGGAGATTGTTGGACCTGTCCATACGCAATCAATGTTCTTCTTGGAGCGTTTCATGAAAACCCTTAAAGTCTTTGTGCAACAACGAGCTCGGCCAAAAGGTAGCATGCTTGAAGGTTGGTTGGCGTCTGAGGTGCTAGTCATATTTCACAATGGCTACCAACGGTGGATCCAAACAACAATATGCTATGGTCGCTGAAGGACGATGATAGACTGACCGGAGATGTGGTGGTTGGAAATGGGGTAGAAAAAAGAATGGATGCTGCAATGGAGGAGAAAGTGAATCGCTTTTGTATGTTGCACCATGCCTCTATGGAGACGTGGCTCGCTAGGTACCAACAAGCTAGGCAAGATCAAGAGGAAGTGTGATCTAAACTTCGATGTAGTACACGTCATCAACCAATTCAATATCTTGAGGGCATGGGGGAGATGCCGTGGTTTATGTCAACATGATGGTTGTATGGAGCTTTGACCACAGCATCTCGCGAAGGGACAGAGGTTACCGAGGAATGGGAATTCTTGAGGGGATGTAGTCCAAAGGTGATGACCTGTTTAGGGTTTGTCGTATCTATATTTTATATGTGACAACTAATTGAGTGTCTCAATGTATAGTACAAAATATATAGTGCAACGTGGTCACGTGGATGGCATTTCCACGTGGAGCGTATTGACAAAATGTGCTCCACAACAAACTATGGTATCATGGAAAGCCCTACTAGATCTTACCATATTCCAAAACCTAACTTTAGTGCACTCCGAACCTTAAGTTCTTTAGGGGTTAACATCTTCTAAGAAGGACATAAGGACATCCTATCCTCCCCATGTAGGCCTTTGGAGATACTACTTGCAGTGTAATGATAGACACTAGAGCTAGTGTATGCATTGTTATGAAAGATATACTTCAAGCTTAGGGAAATTCATAGATTAAATGAGTACACTTTAATCTAGATGTCATCAATGGATTTAAAGTTTGACCAATGGAAATTCTAAGATATTGGTTGATCAAGATCACTTGAGTGCAGTTCAAAGTTAAGTTTGTTGTTATGAAAGGTGAGACTATGAACTCTTGCTGAGAAGGTTCAAGCAAGAGAGCCAACAATGAGCAATGGATCCAAACACGGTTATAGATAAGATGGAGTATTTTGGAAACTTGCAAAGTATTTTTAAGGTGGATTACCGAGCTTCTTCATGATACTATTCGATGTGCAGTGGTTCAAAGTGGTACTTGAAGGAGTTGGAGTAACATTTTGACGAGGTCCATCTGGATTTCTCGAAATAGATTTTGAAAAAAAATGGATGGATTTGCCCGACACCTTTGTGTTGCTGGCCCATTGTGGACAGGTGCATGAACTCATTTGTTTGTTAATTGTATTACGACATGGTACATGTTACAATAGTTAAGTCTCTCTTGTACGTGTTTGTGAACATGTAATCTTCTATCCAAACCCTCAACAACCTCAATGGTGGTATATTATATCTTCAGCTCCCCAAAGTGCGAAAGCATATGATCAAAGCGATGTTCCGAGCATAAATGAGGACAATATGCAAATAGAGGGATCGATATTGCAAGGGGTGTAGGCCACCAAAAGCTTGGAGCATGTAGAGGAGCCAATATCGGGTAACAATGATGAAAATACAGGAGTCCAAGAATTCTTTGAGAACTAGGTGGACTCATCCTTTTGTGGTGACATGTCTATCGACGTTCCCCGAGTTGTGTTAGGAGATTGACATGGAACCATAAGATACTTCATACTTGGAGTATCTACTTATTCAATTCGTTGACTAATCACTTATAAGGATACATAAGATATGCATTTTAAGTAAGATCATTTTTTTAAGATTTATATTAACGTGCTTTGTATGATTTAAATTGATTATGCTAACATCATTTTTGTCTTTGCAGGTGACCTTTGTGGATACTTAGATCATCAGGATGAGTCGAGGGATGAGCAATGAGGAGTTGCAGGATATCTTCACACACATGTCTCTAGAAGAGATGGTGAGATTCAGAGACATGGCAGACTAGGAGCTGTCTCAGACATCATCGGGCTGCTCTATTAGATCTACTTTGGCGCGATCAGATGCTTCAGCAGACAAGGTTGATGCTCCAGAATTGGGCCAGACGGAGGGAGTGCTTCAGGGTCAGGGGGATGCTGCAAAGATACGGATTGAGTGAGTCGACTTGGGATACAGGTGCTACTCCTCGCTCTCGTGGCGGTTCCAGAGAGCGTGGCTCAGGTGGTTGCTGTGGAGGCACGGAGGTGGTATCTTCATCTCTTTGTTCTGCTGGAGTTGCGTCGCCTCCAGGATTTGTCACACCTGTGGGGACATCTACTCCAGCCACTCCATCTTTTGCTCAACAGTCCACAGATGGCACCCCTATGGGTGCCACTCCGACAGATATTACCCTGGTCGATACACCGAATGCACAGGGGTCTCGTGGATATGCCTAGGAGCATGGATGCAGATGGGAGAGGACTCATCTTAGGCATACCCCAGGGGGATATGCATATCTAGTCAATGATAGGTCATGAGCCTTCATCATGAATGATGAGGGAAGGAGGGCAATGGCTGGCATGAGAGAGTTGTGCCAATAAGTTTTTCGGCACAACGTCTTGGATCATTGGAAATACATACCAGAGGGAAGAAAGGACTGCATAGTAGCATCCTTGCATGAGGAGTTTCCAGTACCAGACGTAGTAGATAGGTTTTCTACGGGTTGAAAGATGGAATGCATGCATGCATATATATCACACAGACGATCGAACGCACACAAGGCACTCAAGAGTGGGGTTGCAAAGCCCGAGTGGCTAGATGCAGACGAGTGGCGTAGACTGAGGGAGAAGGCTATAGATTGTCCAGGATGTTGGAGACAACAATGCGAGGTGGCAAGGGCATGACAAGAGGCCGGAGTGGTCCATCATATTGGGAGTGGTGGCCACATAACATATTTGGAGGACTTTGTAAGTTTTTCTTTTGTTTTGCTTGCTTATTTTTTTGCAATATCCTTTGTACTGACAATTGTGTTTCTAATAGTTAGTATTTTGTTTTCTTTGCAACACTCCATCACAAATCGCGATCCGATCGGCCTTGAGACTTGATATGCAGAGAGGCGCACGGTCTCACTTCATTGATCAACCAATTGTATGGACGCGGCGGCCTTGTAAGTCACTCATCTTTCTTGTCCGTAGTTACCATGTTTAATTAGAATGTATTATTGTATGGTGGGCTGATGTGTAGTTGTTTCTTTTTTTGTAGAGTCCATTCGATGCTCCTTTGCGGCGGGACGAGCTTTCAGATGGCAATGATCTATAGCTCGCCCTTGGATCCCTAAAGCTCATACACCCTTCATTTTTTGTCACATGATTTGTCTAGACATTTTCTATGTAGTAGTGATATCTTGCCATGCTATGTAGTAGTGATATCTTGCCATGATTCTACCAGTCACTTTCATTATGCGATCATGTATTTATTTCATGTATCAATGTTATGATTTAAGTACACTTTGTTCTTATTTACAGGAGCATTGTACACAGTGAAGAAACTATTTTGTATGGCCCAAATAAAGCACATAGTGCCAAGCTGCCCTGCCACAAAATTTTTTTCCCTGTTACCGTCGCTATTAGCGTCTCAAATGTACTACATGCGTCGTTTTTGGCGTCATTATTAGCATCTCAAAGCGTCGTTATCAACATCGCTATTTGCATCATTATCAACGTCGCAAATACAGACACAAATAGCGACACTGATAACAACGCTAATACCGACAGTTCTACCGTGTTGCCAATAACGATGCTTTTTGTGATGACTGGGGTAAATTTCTTTATTTATATTTTCGTTGCTTTTAATGTCGGTATAAGGCCTATATCTTGTAGTGTTTTAAAACTGTGTAAAAGATTCTAAAAATAAGAAATTCAATTTTGGACTTATTCAATCCTTCTTGATATCCCCTACTACTCAAATATTTAAACCTTGGAAAAAAATACAAAATATGAAATCTCACTTTGTCCCAAAAGATACATCTTTTTTCTCCTTAAGTGTTATATAGTTGGCCCATCCATAAGGAATGCTTTGCTATGCTTGAACAATTATAGGCCCTGCCAATATCTAGATATTGTAACTCTTTTACACCCACTTACATAGTTGGCACTTTCTTAGTGGACAAATTAGTGTCCCTGTCCTTCCCCATCCCATAGAGGAGCTCACCTAATCAAGGACGATGAACTTAGCTTTCTCTTTTGTGACATTCTGAATAATTCATGCTTAATGGGCTGAGCTCCCTCTCATGTAACTTTTTTCACCTCTTTGAATAAAATTACCGTTCTCATGAAGGGAAAAAAAGTTGGGTGGATTGTTTTCCTACAAATATCGCCAACCAGACGAGTCAGATTGGGCTATTCTAGAGAGTTCCCCCCATATCGTGTTGGTGGGTCATATCGACATGTGCTATCTGTCCCCTACTTGCATACATGCAAGAGGAATCACCTCATGAAAAAGGATGAGAATAGAGAATGTGGATGAAGCTCTAAGCACAAAGCATGCCTTGCACATGGACTACAGGGAGGCCCTCAAACATGTAGGCAGTGACATGGTGGTAGTCAAGAAACAACTATGACATGAACAGATCAATTACAACGAAGCATGCATAGCTGCCATCACTCAAACTAACAACAAAGTCCAAAAAGCTTTGATATCCTTCACCTTTGAAAGGGTTAAGCAAAGGTATGATGATATGCTCTCCGAAGAAACAAGCCTCCAGACTACCTCGAGATCATGGATCCGTCGGGCTTTGAGGTGGTGGTCGAACTCAAATTTTCTCCTTTCCTGGATGCATGCTATAAATGCCATGAGAATGGGCATTTTTCCTGAAATTGCCCAAGAAAAATGTAGCAAAAAAAGGCACTCTAATGCAAGATCAAGAAGACAAAACCCAAGTTGAATCATCTAAGGCTAAGGAGTCAGAGAAAGAGAAGAAGCAGCCCCTTGGTAACCCCTCCTAGAGTGCACAAAATGATAAGAAAGCCATGGAGAGGGCTTTGGATCAACATTTGACCAACTCCACATAGGCACAGACAAAGTCAAGAAGAAGCAGACCAAAGTATCTCTCAAGAGACTTGCTTGCAAACCTCTAGTTGACTGTAATGTATATGTGGCTATCGAGGGCTTTGATGACATCGACATGGACTTCCATGAATAGTTTCAATGTGAATAAGCAATCAACTAAGGTGACTTTGCTCTCCTGGAATGTAAGGGGCATGTTTAGCGAGTTGAGATGGAAGTGATACATGATGCTAATTAAATTACACAAGCCCCTGGTTGTGGCTCTATAAGATATCAAACTTAGTGAGGAGGATGTGGACAAGATCTCTATTCCATGATTCACTATCTACACTGACATTTTGGCCCGAGGTAGAGGTGGGACCATTCTAGCTCTCAAAGATGATCTCCAACCTCAGATTGCATGGAAAAAAGGGGGTGGTACCACTGTGGCTATTAGGGCTACCATCAACGGTGAAGAGATAACCTTAGTATCCATATATTTCCCCAATATTTAAGTTATAAGGCAGTGTTTGTGGGAATGGATGAAGGGGAAGCTTGAATCCACCCCAACTCTGCTTGCAGGGGATTAGAATATGACGTTATCAATAGGCAGATCTTACGGTTCTAGATCTATGCTGGAAGTTGGGAGAATAGCATGGGAAGCCCTGCAATATATGCATGATCTCAGATATCTAAATCTACTCTTCCAGAAGGAGAACCTTATGCCCTTCACGTGGCACAACAGGCTTGTGGGCCCTATCAAGATTGTGGGAGAGAAGGAAGGAGTCTCACTTGTAGCTTTCTTGCTTGCACAATGGGGGAATACACACAAAGGTGGAGGCTGAAAACAATTTTTTTCTTCTTAGTTGTGTAAGCCAAAAAAGAAGTCTTATACAAAGAAATAGAAGAACCCTATATATGGGTCTCAAACCAAACTCAACTAACTAAGGTGGCATACTAACTGAGCCATGAACTAGAGTAGATAAGGATAGCTGTCATCTAGCTATTATTCATGGGCGGTGTACTAACCGCATCTACAACTGACAAGTCGGTGACATAAATGCACAACGGTCACCCTGGCATATCACGAGTGGAGCTCGATATCTCAACACTCCCCCTCGAGCTCAATCCCAATTCCTGCACACCAAGCAGGTCTCTGAACTTGTGCAGCTTCTCTGTGCCCAATGCCTTCGTGAATATGTCAGCTATCTGATCCTCTGTGCTGAGATAAACTAGATCAATAAGACCTAGTAAAACCCTCTCCCGCACATAGTGATAATGCACCTAAATGTGCTTTGTTCTAGCATGATAGACTGGGTTATTTGCCAAGTGTATACTACTCATGTCGTCACAATAAATGACAACTGGCCCATCTTTAGGCTAATGCATATCATAAAGTAGCTTATGCAACCAAGCTACCTCACATGCAGCCATTGCTGCACCCCTGTACTCAGCCTCTGTGCTCGACAAGGCAACTATAGGCTGTTTCTTGCTGCTCCAAGTGACTGCAGCACTCCCAAAAGAGAACACATATCCACTGGTAGATCGTCTATCAGAAATACTACCAGCCCAATCAGCATCAGTGTATCCATGCAATTGTATCTGAACCCCAGTCTCATAAAATAGTCCATACTGCAATGTGGACTTCACATACCTAAGTATGCGTCTAGCCGCATCCAAATGCGGTTTCGTTGGAGCTTGCATAAACTGACTTACCAATCCAATAGCATAGCTCAAATCTGGCCTGGTAATAGTCATATAAATCAAACTTCCTACTATATGTGTGTACATAGTAGGGTCTTCCAGAAGCTCACCTGCATCTGCGCTCAGTTTCACATTCTGCTCCAAAGGAACTGAAATAGGCTTACAGCCTTTCATCCCATATTTGGACAGCATGTCCAATCCATATTGCCTCTGTAAGAGCCATATCCCACTTGGTGATCTAATCACCTCAATGCCCAAGAAATAACGCAACTCTCCCAAATCCTTCATCTCAAACTTCTGCTTCAATAGCATTTTCACATGAAGGATATCTTCATCACTGTCACCTGTCACAATCAAATCATCAACATAAATGACAAGTAGCATAATACATTTCTCTGTTTTTCTCACATAAAGTGAGAAATCTACCTTGGAAATTTGAAAGCCAATAGTGACAAGATACTGTCCTATCTTGTTAGACCAGGCTCTAGGTGCTTGCTTCAAGCCATACAATGCTTTCTTTAACCTGCAAACAAACTCAGGATGAACAGCATGCACATAACCTGGTGGCTGCTCCATATATACCTCTTCTTGCAAATCACCATGCAAGAAGGCATTCTTTACATCCATCTGATGTAAAGACCATTCCTTTGATGCAGCCATAGCAATGACTGCTCTTACGGTTGCCATCCTTGCAACCGGACTGAATGTTTCTTCATAATCAATGCCATATGTTTGTGCATACCCCTTGACTACTAATCTTGCCTTGTATCTGTTCACAGAACCATCTGCATTGTGCTTCACCTTATAAACCCACTTACAGCCAATTGCATTCTTACCTTTAGGCAAAGGTACCAATTCGCATGTAGCATTTTCTTCCAAGGCATCCATTTCTTCATCCATGGATTTCTCCCATTTTTCTTTTCCCATGGCTTGCTCAAAAGAAGTGGGTTCTGGTTCCTGTATCACTTTGACCATATATGCATAGTGAATGGCTGTAAATCCATCATATTTCAGCCTATCCACAGGATACCTAGCTCTGGTAGACCTGCGCAAAGTAGGTTCACTCCTAGGTGCTCTTAAAACATCCCTGGTCTTCCTTACTCCAGGTGTAACAATAGAAGGAATACCCAACTCATCATCAATGCTCTGTTCTGAGCCACTGGATTCACCATCCACATAAGAGTGACCTGCATTCACATCAAACATGGGCTGATCTACCTTCTCTTTTCCTTTTCGTGATACTTGCATACCAGTATCTGCATTGCTTTGAGAAGATTCTCCTGATCTCAATCTGCCTGTCCATGGCAAAGAATGTGAACCACTGCTAGAGGATGCTCTAGGTCCACTAATATTTTGTGACTGTTGCTGTGAATTCTGTGCAGCATTACCATTTTGTGCATCTACATCATCAATCACATTTACTGGTTTATACCAGCTACTCATCTCATAAAAAACAACATCTCTGCTCAGTGTAAACTTATGAGTAGAAGGGTTATAACATCTATACCCTTTCTGCTCTGCAAAGAGTAACCAATAAAGATGCACTTCTCAGCTTTTGGATCCAACTTGGATCTCAACTCATCTGGCACATGTACATAGGCAATGCAACCAAAAATTTTCAAATGAGAAATATCTGGTTTTCTACCAGTATACCTCTCCTCTGGAGTCATCCCATGTATTGCTGCAGTGGGAGTCCTGTTCATTATGTAGACTGATGTAGCAACTGCCTCAACCCAGTAAAAATCTGGCAAGTTTTTTTCATTGAGCATGGCACGAGATACCTCTCCAATACGCTTGTTTTTCCTTTTTGCAATTCCATTTTTTTGTGGGGTATGACTTCATGAATATTGCTGCTTTATGCCATGCTCCTGCAGGAACCTTGCAAACTCATTTGAGAGGTACTCTCCCCCTCCATCTGACCTTAGGCATTTTATTTGCAGGCCTGTTTCTTTTTCAACCATAGCTTTAAGAGTTTTGAAATGCCCAAAAACTTCACTTTTCTTTTTCATAAAATACACCCAAACTTTTCTGCTATAGTTATCAATAAAACTGACAAAATAATGACAGCCTCCAAGAGATGCAGCTTTAGTAGTCCACACATCAGAGTGGATTAATTCCAATGGCTTCTTACTTTCTTGACCATGTCTAGGAAATGGTTTCCTTGCCTATTTTCCAAATTGACAAGCTTCACATACCTTATGCATTTCTGCAACCTTGAATTTAGGCAATCCTGCAACAATATTTTGGGCCTGCATTGATTTAAGTCGCTGTATATTAACATGACCAATCGTTTATGCCAGATATCAATATCTGCAACTACACCGGTCCCATGTGCAAACATTGCTGCACTCAATTCAGGCATGTCTGCATCCAACGTAAACATTCTTCCCTTCTTCTTTCCTCTTGCTATCAAGCGACCTTTATTTTTCATATCCTCAATAAAGCATCCATTAGGATTAAATTTGACCTGCAAGCCCTGCTCAACCATTTGATCAACAGAAACCAAATTCTTGGTGATATTCGGGACATGAAATACATCTGACAGGTATTTCTTTTTCCCATCCTGCATAGATAAAGGAAATTTTCCAATCTGCACAATAGGATGTGTAGTATCATCACCAGTCTCCACAAATCCTGGTTTTTCCATTTTCCTTGCATCCTCAATCCATTATGCATGACCTGTCATGTGGTTTGATGCACCTGAGTCAACATACCCTACATCATTGCTTTCTTCTGCACTTGTCACAAAATTGTTCATGTGCTGCACCATAAACAAATGCTCTTTTCTGTCATCACCCTGTCTACTAGAAGATGCATAATTCCCTTGTTGCAATTTTCCATTCATGATGTCATTCTGCTTTTTATAGCAGTCTTTAGCGATATGACCCATTTTACCACAGTAGTAGCATTCAACATTGCTGTTTGCATTTTGGCCTCTTTGCCATCCACCACGACCTCTTTGGCTCCCCCTGCCTCTAGAGTTACCACGTCCTCCTCCATAGGATTGGTTTTCTTGAGTTTGCTGCATATTCTGATTTCTACCACGGCCTCCAGATCGGCCTCCTCTACCTCTGCCTCTACCTCTTCCAGCATTTGAGTAGAAGACAGCTTCTTTTAAAGTTCCTCCTGAAGAAGATGCACCACCATTTCTCTGCTCCTCAGAAATTAGGAGAGCAATCAACTCCTCAAAATCAGGAAATCTTTCACGGACGGAAACGAATGTTCGGAACTCTGCATAATCCTTTCGTAGACCATTCAAGGCCACAGAAACTAAATCATCATCTTCCACTGGCGACCCAATGGAAGCAAGTGCATCTGCAATCTTCTTCACCTTTATGTGGTAGTCATTGATGCTCATATTTTCTCTTTGCACGTTATGCAACTCTTGCTTGAGCTGCATTTTCCTGGCTTGCGTATTTGTGCTATACATTTTTGACAAAGTATCCCATGCCTCCTTTGGTGTACTTGCATCTTGAATATGCACAATCATAGAGTCTGAAATGCTGATAGACAACCAGTACATAACTTTCCTGGCTCTCTCACGCCATGCTTTAAATGCTTGCATTTGCTGTTGATTGGGAACATCAGGAAGAACTGGTTCTTCTTCATTTCCTGCAACAAATTCCCAATATCCTTTTCCCATAAGAAAATACGTCATTCTAAACTTCCATGCTTGGAAGTTGTTCTTGTCAAGCTTTTCAGTTACAATCTGTGAAAGAGAATCAGACGCCATTACAGAACACTGCAAAAAATTCTGTCATTGCAAAAAACATAGCTTCACCCTCACAAGGGCAAATCTGCAAAACTGGCGAAAGTGGTATTTGACCACACAGTCACTTCCTAGTGACGATTTTGCATATACAGGAACCAAGGATGATTCTGTAACTCCCAATGTCTCTGCACACAAGCATACGATGCAATTTCTGTGGTAACTTTTCACCGACCTGTAGAACAGTGGTCGCACAGCAACAAATTTCCAATATCCTTTTCCCATAAGGAAATTCGTCATTCTAAACTTCCATGCTTGGAAGTTGTTCTTGTCAAGCTTTTCAGTGACAATCTGTGAGAGAGAATCAGACACCATTACAGAACACTGCAAAAAAATTCTGTCACTGCAAAGAAAGCAGCTTCAGCCTCACAAGGGCTAATCTGCAAAACTGACAAAAGTGGTACTTGACCACACAGTCACTTCCTAGTGACAATTTTGCATCAACAGGCAACAAGGATGTTTCTGTAACTCCCAATGTCTCTGCGCATAGGCATACGATGCAATTTCTACAGTAACTTTTCACCGACCTGTAGAACAGTGGTCGCATAGCATAAAATAGGGCCTTTTCCTAAGTGCGTGCAGAAAACTTCCCCCTCCAAAACAGGCCCCGAAATGGCCTCAAATCAAAAAAACAGGGTCGCCACGGGCCAAAGCCCTCACCCGCAGCATATACGTCCCTCTTGCTTCACCGCGAAGGGCGTCTCAACCTGAGACAATGCACTCTCGCAATTTTCGGCTATGCTACTGCAGAGATTTGCTCCCAAAACAGAAAATGAAAGCAACACTGCTCCTCTTATCAAAACACCGCGAGCTTGGCTTGCTTTCTTGAGCTCCTTACAACAAGCAAGGCTCTGATACCATGTCCCGATTGTGGGAGAGAAGGAAGGAGTCTCACTTGTAGCTTTCTTGCTTGCACAATGGGGGAATACACACAAGGGTGGAGACTGAAAACAGTTTTCCTCTCCTTAGTTGTGTAAGCCAAAAAAACTCAAGTACAAGGAAATAGAAGAACCCTATATATGGGTCTTAAACCAAACTCAACTAACTAAGGTGGCATACTAACTGAGCCACGAACTAGAGTAGATAAGGATAGCTATCATGTAGGTATTATTCATGGGCGGTGTATCAACCGCATCTACAACTGACAAGTCGGTGACATAAATGCACAATGGTCACCCTGGCATATCACGAGTGGAGATCGATATCTCAACATATATATGGGTCTCAAACCAAACTCAACTAACTAAGGTGGCATACTAACTGAGCCACGAACTAGAGTAGATAAGGATAGCTGTCATCTAGCTATTATTCATGGGTGGTGTGCCAACCGCATCTGCAAAACTGACAAGTCGGTGACATAAATGCACAACGGTCACCCTGGCATATCACGAGTGGAGCTCGATATCTCAGCAGGCCCAATTTGGAGAGCCAACAGAATTGACAGGGTCTATGCCAATCTTGATGCATGGTGGCTAACAATGGTACAAAGGTAAGAATCCTAACTCAAGAGCCAACTTCCGATCACATGTTGCCAGTTCTAATCACTTTTAAGATGGTGCTCTTAGTTAGAACCTCCAATGGTCCCCCTCTCTCTAAGCTAAATACTTCTGTACTTAAAGACAAGGATTTCCTTCATCGAATGAAGAGTGTTTGGGCCCATGGTGTTGATGAATGCATCACACTTGACTATAGCTAGATCAAGTGCTTGCATTCCATCACTAAGGAAGCTAAACACTATGGTGAACAGAAAACTGATCAAAGGCAGAAAATGGACTAGCGTGCAACTGAGGCAAGAGAAGCACTTGTAAGAGCGATACAACACAACCTAAAGGATTGCTATATGCAAGCTACCCTCCTTGCTCTGCAACAAGCATTGAGAGAATTCGAGGAAGAAAAAGTAGTTGCTGCAAAGGTGCAGCTCAAAGGGACATGGGAACTACTGGGGGATGTACCATCCGCACTTTTCTTTGGTGCACTCAAGCACAAATGAAAAAAAGAACTCATCACATAAATTGTTGATATTAATGGAATCAAGCACACTGACGACTAGTCAATTTTGCAAATATTCAAAGAGCATCTCTTTGACATCGTAGGTAATGAGCTTGGTGAGCTGAAGAACTACCAAATGAGGGCGCATAGCTTCCTCAGGATTGTGGTGAACCCTATCGGACCTAAAGATGTCCTCCACCTTGAAAGACCATTTACTAAGGGAAGACTCAGAGGCTTGACAGATGAGTTTTTCCAAGCTCTTTGGGATTCTTGCTATGAACAATTAGTCCATCTCCTCAACTAGATTAGGAAAACATGCACGATGTTGGGAGAATGCAATGATGTTGGACTCATAAAGCTAGTGCCTAAAGCCTTGGATAGATCCAAACCATCGAACTAGAGGCCTCTGCAAATGCTCCCTTTCACCTAGAAAATCTTAGCCAAGTTGCTCTCGGGCAGAATTAAATTCTTGTTAGGGAAAGTCATACATCCCACGCAATATGGCTTTGTTTATGGGAGGAAAATTCAGGATGTGGTTCTCAACCTTATATTTTCAATTGACCATGCTTTGGGACTGGACACTGACTTTGTATTGGTCAACTTGGACTTGGACAAAGCATATGAGAGAATCATCTAGAAGTTCATTATGTTTACAATGCAAGCATTTGGTTTGGCCCTATCTACCTGGTCATGGTCGGTGCACTATTCAACAATGCTAGAGCATGTGTAATAATTAACAGGAAGCTTTCCCAGCCATTTCCTTTGTGCACATCAATTAGGTAGGGCTGCCCATTGGCACCCCTTCTTTTTGCACTTATTAGTAACCACCTCTTGAGGCATTTTGACAAGCAAGTGGCAACATGTATTATTAAAGGGCTACCCCTTCCTAATGGGTCCTACTACATGGTGGCTTAATTTTTTGCTAATGATAATGCTAGCATAGTCTAGGAAGAAAGACCACATTAGATAAATTGATGGGACTTTTCCAAGAATTTGCAAGCCTATCAACTTCCAAAATTAACATTGTCAAGATAGAGCTTCTTCCCTTAACCTACAATAAGGCCTATCCATGGCTACTACAATATGGTTTCAGGTTAATCAAATGTGGGGAAATTATGAGATATCTTGGGTGTACTATAGGTGTAGGTCGTTCTTCAAAACAATGCTTTCAATGGTACAAGGGGAAAATTAAGAACAAGTTCCAAAAATTTTAGCTTTCATTAACTGGAAAGCTAGTAGTAGCCAAGGTGATCTTGTCCTCACTTATGGTTTTTATGGCCTCCATGATCCCATTCCATTGGATGTCCTGGGAGTAGCTTGAGCGGATGGTGAGAGATTTCTTATGGAAGAAAGATGTAGCCAAGGGCTTTGCACAAATATCATGGTCCACTCTTGCTATAGATAGGTCAAAGGGGGGATATAGGCTGTGGACTCCTTTTATCCTAAGGCCCAACATCTAGCACTCTCGACACTCAAAAGAATTGATACTTATCAACCTTGGGTAGGTATTTTGAAAGAATGGATTAGAATAGCAAAAATTGATAGCAAAGAATGGCCAGAAGTATCTTGGCATGATATGCTGGGTGGGAATTTGAAGATTAAAATCCCCTAGTTCAGAATGGCACAAGACTTGGTACATCTATGGGACTCTCTCTTGGGTGAAATGAAGCTTCTTCGTGATCCCCAAATGAAGAAGGATGGTTCATTGTTGCTTATCATTTAGCTCTCCCCCTTCCCCTATGATCCTCCCTTCACACCCTATCATGAGCACCCCAAACTTGCAATGAAGATGGCCCTTAAAGGATTGAAGTCTTGGCATTCCGTCACTAAGGAAGCTAAACACTATGGCGAAAAAAAAGCTGATCAAAGGTAGAAAATGGACTAGCGTGCAACTGAGGCAAGAGAAGCACTTGTAAGAGCGATACAACACAACCTAAAGGATTGCTATATGAAAGCTATCCTCCTCGCTGTGCAACAAGCATTGAGAGAATTCGACGACGAAAAAGTAGCTGTTGCAAAGGTGCAGCTCAAAGGGACATGGGAAATACTAGGGGATGTACCATCCTCACTTTTCTTTGGTGCACTCAAGCACAAACGAAAGAAAGAACTCATCACAAAAATTGTTGATATTAATGGAATCAAGTACACTGACGACTAGTCAATTTTGCAAATATTCAAAGAGCATCTCTTTGACATCGTAGGTAATGAGCTTGGTGATCTGAAGAACTACTAAATGAGGACACATAGCTTCCTCAGGATTGTGGTGAACCCTATCCGACCTGAAGATGCCCTCCACCTTGAAAGACCATTTACTAAGGGAAGACTCCCGGGCTTGACAGATGAGTTTTTCCAAGCTCTTTAGGATTCTTGCTATGAACAATGAGTCCATCTCCTCAACTAGATCACGAAAACATGCACAATGTTGGCAGAATGCAATGACGTTGGACTCATAAAGCTAGTGCCTAAAGCCTTGGATAGATCCAAACCATCGAACTAGAGGCCTGTGCAAATGCTCTCTTTCACCTATAAAATCTTAGCCAGCTGCTATCGGGCAGAATTAAATTCTTGTTAGGGAAAGTCATACATCCCAGGCAATATGTCTTTGTTTATGGGAGGAAAATTCAGGATGCGGTTCTCAACCTTATATTTTCCATTGACCATGCTTTGGGACTGGACACTGATTTTGTATTGATCAACTTGGACTTGGACAAAGCATATAAGAGAATCATCTAGAAGCTCATTATGTTTACAATGCAAGCATTTGGTTTGGCCCTATCTACCTGGGCATGGTCGGTGCACTATTCAACAATGCTAGGGCATGTGTAATGGTTAAGAGGAAGCTTTCCTAGCCATTTCCTCTGTGCACATCAATTAGGTAGGGCTGCCCATTGGCACCCCTTCTTTTTGCGCTTATTAGTAACCCCCTCTTGAGGCATTTTTACAAGCAAGTGGCAACATGAATTATTCAAGGGCTACCCCTTCCTAATGGGTCCTACTACATGGTGGCTCAATTTTTTGCTAATGATAATGCTAGCATAGTCTAGGAAGAAAAGACCGCATTAGATAATTTGATGGGACTTTTCCAAGAATTTGCAAGCCTATCAACTTCCAAAATTAACATTGTCAAGACAGAGCTTCTTCCCTTAACCTACAATAAGGCCTATCAATGGCTACTTTAATATGGTTTCAGGTTAATCAAATGTGGGGAAATTATGAGATATCTTGGGTGTACTATAGGTGTAGGTCATTCTTCCAAACAATGCTTTCAATGGTAGAGGGGGAAAATTCAAAACAAGTTCCAAAAATTTTAGCTTTCATTAATTGGAAAGCTAGTAGTAGCCAAGGTGTTCTTGTCTTCACTTATGGTTTTTATGGCCTCCATGATCCCATTCCATTGGACGTCCTGGGAGTAGCTTGAGCGGATGGTGAGAGATTTCTTATGGAAGAAAGATGTAGCCAAGGGCTATGCACAGATATCATGGTCCACTCTTGCTGTAGATAGGTCAAAGGGGGGATATAGGCTGTGGACTCCTTTTATCCTAAGGCCCAACATCTAGCACTCTCGACACTCAAAAGAATTGATACTTATCAACCTTGGGTAGGTATTCTCAAAGAATGGATTAGAATAGCAAAAATTGATGGCAAAGAATGGCCAGAAGTATCTTGGCATGATATGCTAGGTGGAAATTTGAAGATTAAAATCCCCTAGTTCAGAATGGCACAAGACTTGGTATATCTATGGGACTCTCTCCTAGGTGAAATGAAGCTTCTTCTTGATCCCCAAATGAAGAAGGATGGTTCAGTGTTGCTTATCATTTAGCTCTCCCCCTTCCCCTATGATCCTCCCTTCACACCCTACCATGAGCACCCCAAACTTGCAATGAAGATGGCCCTTAAAGGATTGAAGTCTTGGCATTCCGTCACTAAGGAAGCTAAACACTATGGCGAAAAAAAAGCTGATCAAAGGTAGAAAATGGACTAGCGTGCAACTGAGGCAAGAGAAGCACTTGTAAGAGCGATACAACACAACCTAAAGGATTGCTATATGAAAGCTATCCTCCTCGCTGTGCAACAAGCATTGAGAGAATTCGACGACGAAAAAGTAGCTGTTGCAAAGGTGCAGCTCAAAGGGACATGGGAAATACTAGGGGATGTACCATCCTCACTTTTCTTTGGTGCACTCAAGCACAAACGAAAGAAAGAACTCATCACAAAAATTGTTGATATTAATGGAATCAAGTACACTGACGACTAGTCAATTTTGCAAATATTCAAAGAGCATCTCTTTGACATCGTAGGTAATGAGCTTGGTGATCTGAAGAACTACTAAATGAGGACACATAGCTTCCTCAGGATTGTGGTGAACCCTATCCGACCTGAAGATGCCCTCCACCTTGAAAGACCATTTACTAAGGGAAGACTCCCGGGCTTGACAGATGAGTTTTTCCAAGCTCTTTAGGATTCTTGCTATGAACAATGAGTCCATCTCCTCAACTAGATCACGAAAACATGCACAATGTTGGCAGAATGCAATGACGTTGGACTCATAAAGCTAGTGCCTAAAGCCTTGGATAGATCCAAACCATCGAACTAGAGGCCTGTGCAAATGCTCTCTTTCACCTATAAAATCTTAGCCAGCTGCTATCGGGCAGAATTAAATTCTTGTTAGGGAAAGTCATACATCCCAGGCAATATGTCTTTGTTTATGGGAGGAAAATTCAGGATGCGGTTCTCAACCTTATATTTTCCATTGACCATGCTTTGGGACTGGACACTGATTTTGTATTGATCAACTTGGACTTGGACAAAGCATATAAGAGAATCATCTAGAAGCTCATTATGTTTACAATGCAAGCATTTGGTTTGGCCCTATCTACCTGGGCATGGTCGGTGCACTATTCAACAATGCTAGGGCATGTGTAATGGTTAAGAGGAAGCTTTCCTAGCCATTTCCTCTGTGCACATCAATTAGGTAGGGCTGCCCATTGGCACCCCTTCTTTTTGCGCTTATTAGTAACCCCCTCTTGAGGCATTTTGACAAGCAAGTGGCAACATGAATTATTCAAGGGCTACCCCTTCCTAATGGGTCCTACTACATGGTGGCTCAATTTTTTGCTAATGATAATGCTAGCATAGTCTAGGAAGAAAAGACCGCATTAGATAATTTGATGGGACTTTTCCAAGAATTTGCAAGCCTATCAACTTCCAAAATTAACATTGTCAAGACAGAGCTTCTTCCCTTAACCTACAATAAGGCCTATCAATGGCTACTTTAATATGGTTTCAGGTTAATCAAATGTGGGGAAATTATGAGATATCTTGGGTGTACTATAGGTGTAGGTCATTCTTCCAAACAATGCTTTCAATGGTAGAGGGGGAAAATTCAAAACAAGTTCCAAAAATTTTAGCTTTCATTAATTGGAAAGCTAGTAGTAGCCAAGGTGTTCTTGTCTTCACTTATGGTTTTTATGGCCTCCATGATCCCATTCCATTGGACGTCCTGGGAGTAGCTTGAGCGGATGGTGAGAGATTTCTTATGGAAGAAAGATGTAGCCAAGGGCTATGCACAGATATCATGGTCCACTCTTGCTGTAGACAGGTCAAAGGGGGGATATAGGCTGTGGACTCCTTTTATCCTAAGGCCCAACATCTAGCACTCTCGACACTCAAAAGAATTGATACTTATCAACCTTGGGTAGGTATTCTCAAAGAATGGATTAGAATAGCAAAAATTGATGGCAAAGAATGGCCAGAAGTATCTTGGCATGATATGCTAGGTGGAAATTTGAAGATTAAAATCCCCTAGTTCAGAATGGCACAAGACTTGGTATATCTATGGGACTCTCTCCTAGGTGAAATGAAGCTTCTTCTTGATCCCCAAATGAAGAAGGATGGTTCAGTGTTGCTTATCATTTAGCTCTCCCCCTTCCCCTATGATCCTCCCTTCACACCCTACCATGAGCACCCCAAACTTGCAATGAATGTCCACATTCGAAAGTAATACCTCAAGCCCACCTATCCGCCACTGAGCAATCCACAGCATACTCATCTCCTCAAATCATTGGTCACTGATGCAAGAACAAGAGCTTGGTTTGCCAAGAAGTCTAAATAGATTCATGGCTCATCTGCCCAGGTAATCATGCAAACCTAGGCTGCTTGGAAGCAGTTTCCTCACTCTCGAATGTCCACTTGGAAAAGACGCCTAAGAAAGACTTGGAAAGCCACCAAATCCAATTGCTTAAACACCCTCCTATGGAGATTGGTACTTAACAAGCTCCCTGTCCGAGTAAGACTCAATAAACTTCTTAAGCTCCCCCCTCACTGCATGTGGTGTAAAAAGGAAGAAGAGAATATCACCCACCTCTTTTGGGATTGTCCTACTGCTAGACCAATATGGAGAGCCATTAGGAAATGGTTAAGAGGGCCAATCTTAAGGATACAATCACTATGAAGCTAGCCTTATTTGGGGATTCTGGGCCATTTGACAAGGCCACACTGTTGTTGTTGGACACCCTAAGAGCAATCACACTCAAGCACATTTGGTGTCTGAGAATACCTGCCCTAAAAGATCAGATCATAGTATATCTGAAGCGTATCAAGAACACCCATTGAGTCTTCCAACTCTTTTGTAAAAAGCTAGTAGCATTGGCCTAATGCCCTGATGCATATCCTTTATATGCTGTAATTATTTACTATCAATGGAAATTTCTCCATGCATTTTTAAAAAAAATTTAAAAATGGGCCGTTTAGCCAATATGAGTTCTGAAATATGCATTTCCCTACAAACTACGGTTCTCTGAGTTCTCCCATTTTTATCGATTTTACCCTATAATGAGTCCTTCGAGGTGCTTTTCCTTGAACACTACGGTCTTCAAGTTCTTCAACCATCTTTTCCATGTACATCTTTTCCCAGTGCATTGCATAAACCAAAGGCCATCAAAAGGTATGCAAAGGTACCAAAGATAGTAATGAAAGTTACTTTCAGCTTATCTTCTTTTACAATTTCCATCTAGTTGTATCCCACAAAGCAATCCATAAATGAATATATTTCCCTACTCGCTAATTGGTCCAAAATCTGGTCAATAAAGGGCAATGAGTAGTAGTCCTTAACTGTCTTCTTATTCAGCTCTCTAAAGTCTACGCAAAGCTAGATTTGATTATTTTTCTTCTTCCTGATAACAACAGGCGAACACCATTTAGTGTGCTGAATAGGGAAGATCAAACTAGCTTGTTGCAATTTTTTAAACTTCTCGAACAACCCATCCTACAGTTCAAAAGGCATAAACCTTACCTTTTGACGCATAGGACGGCTACCTTCCTTTAGGGGAATGATATGAACAATAAGGCTGGAAGGAATACCTCTCAGCTCATCATAACTCTGGGAAAAGATATCGTGGAACTCTTGGGTAAGGGACACATAATCCTCCCTTTCTTCTAGACTGAGCATGTACCCTAATTTAATTCGTCCTAGATCATTTGGCATACCAAGATCTAGGTTAATCACATCCACATCTCTTATTTGATCTTGAGGCTCTATTGGCTGATTCAGAGTTATTTGATAAGCTGTCCTCTTTAGTGGACCCTTCTTTTGATTCATCACTCGATGATGTGTCACTAGCAGATACATCTTCTAATGTCTCTAATCCGTAGAGGATAGAGGAGCTCTCTCACTTTGAGGAGACTCACGATATGAAACTACTACCACACGATTGTCACCTCTACCAAAAATCAAACGACTAGTAGATATATCATCTTGACAATTGGGTTGCAAGATCCATGGCCTTCCTAACAATACTTGATAGCTTTACCATCCTACTGACCTAATAACCCTAAAGTCCAGAGTGCATTCCAACACAAGCAACAATCACAAGGACTTTGCTAATACAACCTTCAGGTTGCCTTAGATTGTCATTAGCTATTCGTAGAATTGTGGAGGCATCTTTTTGGATTGCTAGACCTAGTCTCTCCATCAATTGTGAACTCATGATGTTAAAAGATGATTTTGTACCTACGATAGCATGATCCACTAGTATTCCATCAACGTACATTGCAATCCTTGGGCAATGATTTTCCGCATGCTCCCACCAATCATCTCCTACTCACGCAATGCCCAAAGGTTCCATGATTTACCCAGTATGCAAGATCTTTTTAAATTCCTTGCACACTCCCAGAGACAACTTAATCAGCTGCAAGAGACTTATGTCTGGGTTAACGTCACAAAGAGAGCTTGCCAAATTGAATTCGTGATCATTTGCTAAAGCTCTCTTCTCTCGCTAGACTATTCTCTCTATTGGTCTTTGAATTGGTTTTGGTATTTCCTTCTTAGCTTTTGTTTTTTTCCTTGGCAACTCCTTATCCTTCTTGGTGTCAGCTTTACTCCCTACAAGTTTTAGAGGTCCCCCTTCCATGTTGGGGTTGAGGACTTGTGTCCCTTTGTTGTCTTGTTTAGTGTTTCCATTGAGAGTTTTTACATAATCTTTTTCACCTTCTCTACCCATTTGACCTCTCGTAATGGTCTGCAGATTAGAGGCTTCAGTGCCATTAACCCGTATAGCCTCAATGAGGCTAACTCCACTACTGCTAGGTAGCTCCTCTAAAGTAGCCTTACCTCTTTGAAGTATTTGTTTTGACCCATCATCTCGCTAAAGATTTTTCCCTTACGCATGGTGGTTAATAGGACCTAATTGTCTACTACCTTGTTGGATAGAGCTAATCTTACTCCAATTGGTGGCAGCCAAATGGCCGGACTTCCCACATATGTTGCATTTGAGGTTTGGAGAAGTTCTAGGGTAGTGATGGCCGCCACACCATTTACAACTAAATCTTGAGGGTGCAACCTCTTCACGGCATCTATTTCCTATTAGATTATGTTGCTTTTTAAGAAAATTAACATCAACGGCTATTTTTCTATATTGTTCAGAAATCATGTCAATGTACTGCTTCATCATATCCTTAACTTTGCTAAGGACATCAGATACACTTGACTCATAGCCATGATCGTCTACTGGTTGTTCCATTGGCCTAACAATTTAATTGGGCATTGGTTGCTAACTCAAATGAACAACATTAGGGTTCGATGCTCAGCCTCCAACATTTGGTGGACCCATCTCACTAGCCATAGGCATAGTCACACTAGGAGGAGTTGGCAACAAATGCACATTTTGGATCATGCTTCCTCTCACATTCAGGTTAGTCATAGCCATCCCTTGACTTCCATTGCCATTGGTCAATACCAAACTATTTCCTGTAGTTAGACCCATATTAAGATTGGTTTGAGAGGCATAGGCTGCTTGTAGTTGGGATTCTACTTCTTGTGCTCGTCTAATGGCAGTGTCTACATCCAGCAAAGTGACACTACTCAACTGCACCTGAATGTTGAAATCTAGGCCATGCAAAAAATATTGCAGTTGGGTAGCTGTTGGGATAGGGATAGAGACTTGGAATTTGCAAAATAACTCTTTTAACTTCTTGGCATATGCTCGGATATCCTCATGTGGCTCTTGACGTGTCACATTTAGTATTCGTAGCCAATATTGACCACCCCTTTTAGGGGCAAACTTTCTTCGAGAAGCTTTGAAAAATAAATCAATAGTGGTTATGGTTCTAGTCTCTAGGCCATGATACCATATGGTAGATCTTCCTTTGAAAGTCATGTTAAAGAATATCATTAAATATCCTTCATCTTGGATACGATAGTAGTTGAGCATCAACTTTTGAAACTCCCTAATGTGGAGCTCCGCATCTTCCTCCACTAACCCATTAAAGATAGGTATGGAGAAACCTAAGGATGGAAAATCGAATGTTCCAATAGGTATAGCAATGGGTTGTGCCACCATGGTAACAACCGGATTCACTATAGGGGTAGGAACATTTGGACTATAGCTCCACTCAAAGTGGAGGGATTGATTGGAAGGGAGGAAGTACTAGAGCTTCCTCTCCCTAAATTTGGACTGTGCGTCGAACTAGGGTTACCAAGACCTTTCACTTGTAAGGATATCAGACTACTCCTTTGCGCATAGTATCTTATATTTATCTCAGCCTGCCATCTAGCTTGATCAATCCTTTCTTGCTTTTGGAGCTCCGCTTAACGATCTTGTAAGTCTAGCTCACTAATTTTTGGCATACACTAAATAATAGGTCCTAATCGATCAAGGTACGAAAATTGCCATTTATAGGCAGCTCCTAGCAAACACACCACCTGTCGAGACCTAGAACGGGGTTGACACTAGCTATAAACACTAGCCAAGCCTCTATAATACTCACAAGCCAACCCCACATGGCCTCACAGCCAGGAGCGTCCAAGGGACACATTGCCCTATAAATGCTACTATAGATATTGTGTATGTAGTGAACTGTAGTCCAACGATTACCCTTTCCTACTCCTAAGAGAGAAATCCCATATATCTTGGTATAATATACCAACATAATACAAACATAAAGGAGGCACCCCTCTGGCTAAATGCCGTGGCCCCATTGCAGCTCTCCTACACCGAGAAGATTGACCCCTCGATGCGCTTCTCTACCATAGAGAACATACGAACAATCTCTACTCTTATATTTTGAAAGATCCAAGAGATTTTATATTTCCTTACCAAGCTTTTCCCCAAGAAACCATTCATCTATCCTATATCTTGGGTTTCCTTTCACACTCCACATAGGTCAATCTTTGGAAAGCAATTGCAATGCATCCAGGTTTGCTATCATGTTATGCTCAATACAAGTGTGGATGACCATTGTGCTCAAGCAGTTTAGTGAAGTGCAAAAACAATTCAATGATGTTTCAACTAATCGTACATGTGGCATTGAATTTCTTTATGCTACTAGTCTCTTGAATTCAAAGGATAATTTGTCCTATATATTATGCATAGCCAAATAGATCACAATTTGAATCGCTTTCAACAACGAACCACTAAAAACATAGTATAACATAGAAGAAAAGCTTGAATGAGGCTTAATCCTCATCCTCCAGCCTTGCTATATGCTCACAAACATAAAAAACTAAAATTTTCCTTATTTTTTCTATTTTTTTCCATTTATTTGTTCATAAAAATGTGATATGTCCAAATTATGAGTTCTTATTACTAATCAAGGACAATCATCATCATTTTCATATCCATTTCTATCCCATATGACCCCAAAACACTCAACAAAAATCTCAAATTCCATTATTTTTATAAAAATGGCAACTTGAAGTTTTTTGTGTTTTGCAAGAAATTATTATAACATTGTATTTTTGTCACATTTCATAGAGAATGCAACATGGAAAACCAAGAACAATCATTATCAAACACTTTCTTCAACCATATTTTCATAAAACAAAAGAAACACTCACTTATGCATAGAAACCCATGGGTTTGAGGCTCGTATGTCCTGGTCAAGAGGCCACTGATGCTTCTTCTTTGCTGCTGACACACTCTCTTGGCCCGATCTACGATCTCTACCGCTCCAGCATCATTGTTTGCTCTGGATTCTTCATCATCCCTCCCCCTTTTCTCTTGAATTAATGCATACGAACAACAACAAAGAGGAGAGAGGAGAGAGAAGAGAGGAGAGAGAAAGACTAAAAAATCAGATTTCTCATTCCTTCGTGAAATTGGTCAAGATTATAGCCATCATCTTCCTCTCTTTGTGTGGATCAAGAATCTCTCTCACTCTCTCACTCTCTCACTCACTCTCTCTCTCTCTCTCAGAACGAGCATCAGAGAGGCATCAATCATCTAATTTGAGAGGATGCAAAAAAATTTGTGTTCCTCTATCTCTTCAAATTTATTTCTTAAGTTCTCTTTTAATAAAGCCTAAGGTTAAATTAATAGATAACAGATTCATGTCCTTTGTGTTCACACTTCCTGGCAAGTGGATATTTTGGGTTTGAGGGGGAAAACGAACTTCATTCGAGATCCATCTGGACAATGGCTTCACAACATCAAAATCCATCATCTTGACCTCTGTCTCGCACTTTCTGGCTCCCAAATCTAGTAGCTACTTTATTACACCAAACCTTATGGGTATTAAATGGGGGGTCAAATTACCTTCGATCGACGAATCGAGACTTGCGTTGGATTCTTGACCGTCGAAATGCATCTAGGAAAACTTCAACTCAACCATCTACCACCATTTGAATTTTCATGATAATTTGGTCTTTGGCGCTTTGCGGGCACTTTCAGCTCCAAAAATTGCCTTAAATGCTTCAAGCATGGCTCAAAATCGGCTCTCAAAATTGGGCTCTCAAGTACTCACCCCACCAGATTGGACAAAACCTTTCCATGTCTTTGTCGATGCTTTTGCTAGGGCAATAGGTAGTGTGCTTATGTGACAAGATGCAAATGGTTGGTTCCACCCTATTTTCTATGCTACCAAACAATTGTCTGCTCCTAAGAAGAATTTCTATGTGGAAAAAAGAGAATGCCTTAGAATGATCTATTTTGTCAAGAAATTCTACCACTACTTACTTTTCCATTCTTTTGTCTTCCATGTGGATCCCTATGCTTTGATCTATCTTGTTATGTAGCAGAATATCACATAAAAATTGGCCCATTAGATCTTATGACTACATGAGTTTGATTTTGGAGAAGCTCTGATTGGAGTAGATGATGACTTTTCAATTGCCCAACTATTCCATGCCGCTATTGAAAACCCAGAACCCAATCCACATAATCATTCCTTGGACATGGTATGAAGGATTGTTGGTATTCTTGGAAGTCCCAAATCACATTTTAATGGACCAGCACAAATGAATGGCTCTTCAAAGTCAATGTTCTAAATATATCCTAGGCTAGCTCTACCAAAATACTTTTGTGCTACAATGTATGGTTCTACCCATGGAAAAGGATGCCATCATGAAAGAAGCTCACAAGGGTGTCGCTAGTAGTCACTATGTGTAGGCAGTGTTACAATCTGTGCATGGTGATATCTGTCGATTTTTCTAAAGGTGTGATATATGCCAATCGATTGGTCAACCACTGTCCCATGACTAGTTACCTTTTCATCTAATTCAGCAGACCCCTTTTAGAAATGGAGACTCAACTTTGTCAGTCTTGTCAAGCTACCACATCATAAAATACAAATATGTATATCATAATAGCCAAAAACTACTACACCAAGTGGAGTGAAGCATGGCTACTACCCATCCATTCTACACAGGTAGTAGCCAATTGCCTCTTCAAGGATATCTTCACATGCTATGGTTGTCCAATGGAACTTGTTAGTGATAGGGGAAGTCACTTTGTAAATAAGGTCAAGTCTCTGACTTTGTAATATTCTCGTAGCCCATAGGACCCCCCATTTTAATTAAAAGTATTTGAATTTTTTAAACTACTCCCCCTTGTCGACGTCGCCAGCTAGCGGAGGGAGGGGAGATAAAGCATGTGATAACGACGACACGCTGGAGATAAGTAAGAGATAATGAGAATGATGACAACAATGATCAAGATGAGGATGTGGATGAAGTCGATGGGGGAGGAGGGGCACACGTGTGCCACCATTTTTCCCCCCACTATCTCTTTTCCCTCCGTTAGCTGCATGGCGGCGGCCCAACTCTAGTGCCCAGATGGAGGTTCAGGCCTCCATCACATAAGATATGTCAAGTTTGTACTACAAATGGATTGTAAGTGGCCTGGGCATTTTGCTATTTGGAGTGTAGTCATTGTTCATAAAGCTTTCTCATTTGTGGCAGTTTGTACTATCGATTCACGATCGTAGGATGCCTTACTCTAGAAATACGTAGGGCCATTTACAGGTTTTCATCTTTAGTGCAATGGATCTCAGAGAAGGAGATTAAGATGTCCTCTATTGAATCCACGAGGCGGGGAGTAGTGGAGATGGTCTATCTCTTTGAGAAATACTTGCCTACCAGCATGCTCACGATACAAATCCACATTCTTGTGTATCTTGTAGATGAAGCGGAGATTGTTGGACCTGTCCATACGCAATCAATGTTCTTCTTGGAGCGTTTCATGAAAACCCTTAAAGTCTTTGTGCAACAACGAGCTCGGCCAAAAGGTAGCATGCTTGAAGGTTGGTTGGCGTCTGAGGTGCTAGTCATATTTCACAATGGCTACCAACGGTGGATCCAAACAACAATATGCTATGGTCGCTGAAGGACGATGATAGACTGACCGGAGATGTGGTGGTTGGAAATGGGGTAGAAAAAAGAATGGATGCTGCAATGGAGGAGAAAGTGAATCGCTTTTGTATGTTGCACCATGCCTCTATGGAGACGTGGCTCGCTAGGTACCAACAAGCTAGGCAAGATCAAGAGGAAGTGTGATCTAAACTTCGATGTAGTACACGTCATCAACCAATTCAATATCTTGAGGGCATGGGGGAGATGCCGTGGTTTATGTCAACATGATGGTTGTATGGAGCTTTGACCACAGCATCTCGCGAAGGGACAGAGGTTACCGAGGAATGGGAATTCTTGAGGGGATGTAGTCCAAAGGTGATGACCTGTTTAGGGTTTGTCGTATCTATATTTTATATGTGACAACTAATTGAGTGTCTCAATGTATAGTACAAAATATATAGTGCAACGTGGTCACGTGGATGGCATTTCCACGTGGAGCGTATTGACAAAATGTGCTCCACAACAAACTATGGTATCATGGAAAGCCCTACTAGATCTTACCATATTCCAAAACCTAACTTTAGTGCACTCCGAACCTTAAGTTCTTTAGGGGTTAACATCTTCTAAGAAGGACATAAGGACATCCTATCCTCCCCATGTAGGCCTTTGGAGATACTACTTGCAGTGTAATGATAGACACTAGAGCTAGTGTATGCATTGTTATGAAAGATATACTTCAAGCTTAGGGAAATTCATAGATTAAATGAGTACACTTTAATCTAGATGTCATCAATGGATTTAAAGTTTGACCAATGGAAATTCTAAGATATTGGTTGATCAAGATCACTTGAGTGCAGTTCAAAGTTAAGTTTGTTGTTATGAAAGGTGAGACTATGAACTCTTGCTGAGAAGGTTCAAGCAAGAGAGCCAACAATGAGCAATGGATCCAAACACGGTTATAGATAAGATGGAGTATTTTGGAAACTTGCAAAGTATTTTTAAGGTGGATTACCGAGCTTCTTCATGATACTATTCGATGTGCAGTGGTTCAAAGTGGTACTTGAAGGAGTTGGAGTAACATTTTGACGAGGTCCATCTGGATTTCTCGAAATAGATTTTGAAAAAAAATGGATGGATTTGCCCGACACCTTTGTGTTGCTGGCCCATTGTGGACAGGTGCATGAACTCATTTGTTTGTTAATTGTATTACGACATGGTACATGTTACAATAGTTAAGTCTCTCTTGTACGTGTTTGTGAACATGTAATCTTCTATCCAAACCCTCGACAACCTCAATGGTGGTATATTATATCTTCAGCTCCCCAAAGTGCGAAAGCATATGATCAAAGCGATGTTCCGAGCATAAATGAGGACAATATGCAAATAGAGGGATCGATATTGCAAGGGGTGTAGGCCACCAAAAGCTTGGAGCATGTAGAGGAGCCAATATCGGGTAACAATGATGAAAATACAGGAGTCCAAGAATTCTTTGAGAACTAGGTGGACTCATCCTTTTGTGGTGACATGTCTATCGACGTTCCCCGAGTTGTGTTAGGAGATTGACATGGAACCATAAGATACTTCATACTTGGAGTATCTACTTATTCAATTCGTTGACTAATCACTTATAAGGATACATAAGATATGCATTTTAAGTAAGATCATTTTTTTAAGATTTATATTAACGTGCTTTGTATGATTTAAATTGATTATGCTAACATCATTTTTGTCTTTGCAGGTGACCTTTGTGGATACTTAGATCATCAGGATGAGTCGAGGGATGAGCAATGAGGAGTTGCAGGATATCTTCACACACATGTCTCTAGAAGAGATGGTGAGATTCAGAGACATGGCAGACTAGGAGCTGTCTCAGACATCATCGGGCTGCTCTATTAGATCTACTTTGGCGCGATCAGATGCTTCAGCAGACAAGGTTGATGCTCCAGAATTGGGCCAGACGGAGGGAGTGCTTCAGGGTCAGGGGGATGCTGCAAAGATACGGATTGAGTGAGTCGACTTGGGATACAGGTGCTACTCCTCGCTCTCGTGGCGGTTCCAGAGAGCGTGGCTCAGGTGGTTGCTGTGGAGGCACGGAGGTGGTATCTTCATCTCTTTGTTCTGCTGGAGTTGCGTCGCCTCCAGGATTTGTCACACCTGTGGGGACATCTACTCCAGCCACTCCATCTTTTGCTCAACAGTCCACAGATGGCACCCCTATGGGTGCCACTCCGACAGATATTACCCTGGTCGATACACCGAATGCACAGGGGTCTCGTGGATATGCCTAGGAGCATGGATGCAGATGGGAGAGGACTCATCTTAGGCATACCCCAGGGGGATATGCATATCTAGTCAATGATAGGTCATGAGCCTTCATCATGAATGATGAGGGAAGGAGGGCAATGGCTGGCATGAGAGAGTTGTGCCAATAAGTTTTTCGGCACAACGTCTTGGATCATTGGAAATACATACCAGAGGGAAGAAAGGACTGCATAGTAGCATCCTTGCATGAGGAGTTTCCAGTACCAGACGTAGTAGATAGGTTTTCTACGGGTTGAAAGATGGAATGCATGCATGCATATATATCACACAGACGATCGAACGCACACAAGGCACTCAAGAGTGGGGTTGCAAAGCCCGAGTGGCTAGATGCAGACGAGTGGCGTAGACTGAGGGAGAAGGCTATAGATTGTCCAGGATGTTGGAGACAACAATGCGAGGTGGCAAGGGCATGACAAGAGGCCGGAGTGGTCCATCATATTGGGAGTGGTGGCCACATAACATATTTGGAGGACTTTGTAAGTTTTTCTTTTGTTTTGCTTGCTTATTTTTTTGCAATATCCTTTGTACTGACAATTGTGTTTCTAATAGTTAGTATTTTGTTTTCTTTGCAACACTCCATCACAAATCGCGATCCGATCGGCCTTGAGACTTGATATGCAGAGAGGCGCACGGTCTCACTTCATTGATCAACCAATTGTATGGACGCGGCGGCCTTGTAAGTCACTCATCTTTCTTGTCCGTAGTTACCATGTTTAATTAGAATGTATTATTGTATGGTGGGCTGATGTGTAGTTGTTTCTTTTTTTGTAGAGTCCATTCGATGCTCCTTTGCGGCGGGACGAGCTTTCAGATGGCAATGATCTATAGCTCGCCCTTGGATCCCTAAAGCTCATACACCCTTCATTTTTTGTCACATGATTTGTCTAAACATTTTCTATGTAGTAGTGATATCTTGCCATGCTATGTAGTAGTGATATCTTGCCATGATTCTACCAGTCACTTTCATTATGCGATCATGTATTTATTTCATGTATCAATGTTATGATTTAAGTACACTTTGTTCTTATTTACAGGAGCATTGTACACAGTGAAGAAACTATTTTGTATGGCCCAAATAAAGCACATAGTGCCAAGCTGCCCTGCCACAAAATTTTTTTCCCTGTTACCGTCGCTATTAGCGTCTCAAATGTACTACATGCGTCGTTTTTGGCGTCATTATTAGCATCGCAAAGCGTCGTTATCAACATCGCTATTTGCATCATTATCAACGTCGCAAATACAGACACAAATAGCGACACTAATAACAACGCTAATACCGACAGTTCTACCGTGTTGCCAATAACGATGCTTTTTGTGATGACTGGGGTAAATTTCTTTATTTATATTTTCATTGCTTTTAATGTCGGTATAAGGCCTATATCTTGTAGTGTTTTAAAACTGTGTAAAAGATTCTAAAAATAAGAAATTCAATTTTGGACTTATTCAATCCTTCTTGATATCCCCTACTACTCAAATATTTAAACCTTGGAAAAAAATACAAAATATGAAATCTCACTTTGTCCCAAAAGATACATCTTTTTTCTCCTTAAGTGTTATATAGTTGGCCCATCCATAAGGAATGCTTTGCTATGCTTGAACAATTATAGGCCCTGCCAATATCTAGATATTGTAACTCTTTTACACCCACTTACATAGTTGGCACTTTCTTAGTGGACAAATTAGTGTCCCTGTCCTTCCCCATCCCATAGAGGAGCTCACCTAATCAAGGACGATGAACTTAGCTTTCTCTTTTGTGACATTCTGAATAATTCATGCTTAATGGGCTGAGCTCCCTCTCATGTAACTTTTTTCACCTCTTTGAATAAAATTACCGTTCTCATGAAGGGAAAAAAAGTTGGGTGGATTGTTTTCCTACAAATATCGCCAACCAGACGAGTCAGATTGGGCTATTCTAGAGAGTTCCCCCCATATCGTGTTGGTGGGTCATATCGACATGTGCTATCTGTCCCCTACTTGCATACATGCAAGAGGAATCACCTCATGAAAAAGGATGAGAATAGAGAATGTGGATGAAGCTCTAAGCACAAAGCATGCCTTGCACATGGACTACAGGGAGGCCCTCAAACATGTAGGCAGTGACATGGTGGTAGTCAAGAAACAACTATGACATGAACAGATCAATTACAACGAAGCATGCATAGCTGCCATCACTCAAACTAACAACAAAGTCCAAAAAGCTTTGATATCCTTCACCTTTGAAAGGGTTAAGCAAAGGTATGATGATATGCTCTCCGAAGAAACAAGCCTCCAGACTACCTCGAGATCATGGATCCGTCGGGCTTTGAGGTGGTGGTCGAACTCAAATTTTCTCCTTTCCTGGATGCATGCTATAAATGCCATGAGAATGGGCATTTTTCCTGAAATTGCCCAAGAAAAATGTAGCAAAAAAAGGCACTCTAATGCAAGATCAAGAAGACAAAACCCAAGTTGAATCATCTAAGGCTAAGGAGTCAGAGAAAGAGAAGAAGCAGCCCCTTGGTAACCCCTCCTAGAGTGCACAAAATGATAAGAAAGCCATGGAGAGGGCTTTGGATCAACATTTGACCAACTCCACATAGGCACAGACAAAGTCAAGAAGAAGCAGACCAAAGTATCTCTCAAGAGACTTGCTTGCAAACCTCTAGTTGACTGTAATGTATATGTGGCTATCGAGGGCTTTGATGACATCGACATGGACTTCCATGAATAGTTTCAATGTGAATAAGCAATCAACTAAGGTGACTTTGCTCTCCTGGAATGTAAGGGGCATGTTTAGCGAGTTGAGATGGAAGTGATACATGATGCTAATTAAATTACACAAGCCCCTGGTTGTGGCTCTATAAGATATCAAACTTAGTGAGGAGGATGTGGACAAGATCTCTATTCCATGATTCACTATCTACACTGACATTTTGGCCCGAGGTAGAGGTGGGACCATTCTAGCTCTCAAAGATGATCTCCAACCTCAGATTGCATGGAAAAAAGGGGGTGGTACCACTGTGGCTATTAGGGCTACCATCAACGGTGAAGAGATAACCTTAGTATCCATATATTTCCCCAATATTTAAGTTATAAGGCAGTGTTTGTGGGAATGGATGAAGGGGAAGCTTGAATCCACCCCAACTCTGCTTGCAGGGGATTAGAATATGACGTTATCAATAGGCAGATCTTACGGTTCTAGATCTATGCTGGAAGTTGGGAGAATAGCATGGGAAGCCCTGCAATATATGCATGATCTCAGATATCTAAATCTACTCTTCCAGAAGGAGAACCTTATGCCCTTCACGTGGCACAACAGGCTTGTGGGCCCTGTCAAGATTGTGGGAGAGAAGGAAGGAGTCTCACTTGTAGCTTTCTTGCTTGCACAATGGGGGAATACACACAAAGGTGGAGGCTGAAAACAATTTTTTTCTTCTTAGTTGTGTAAGCCAAAAAAGAAGTCTTATACAAAGAAATAGAAGAACCCTATATATGGGTCTCAAACCAAACTCAACTAACTAAGGTGGCATACTAACTGAGCCATGAACTAGAGTAGATAAGGATAGCTGTCATCTAGCTATTATTCATGGGCGGTGTACTAACCGCATCTACAACTGACAAGTCGGTGACATAAATGCACAACGGTCACCCTGGCATATCACGAGTGGAGCTCGATATCTCAACACTCCCCCTCGAGCTCAATCCCAATTCCTGCACACCAAGCAGGTCTCTGAACTTGTGCAGCTTCTCTGTGCCCAATGCCTTCGTGAATATGTCAGCTATCTGATCCTCTGTGCTGAGATAAACTAGATCAATAAGACCTAGTAAAACCCTCTCCCGCACATAGTGATAATGCACCTAAATGTGCTTTGTTCTAGCATGATAGACTGGGTTATTTGCCAAGTGTATACTACTCATGTCGTCACAATAAATGACAACTGGCCCATCTTTAGGCTAATGCATATCATAAAGTAGCTTATGCAACCAAGCTACCTCACATGCAGCCATTGCTGCACCCCTGTACTCAGCCTCTGTGCTCGACAAGGCAACTATAGGCTGTTTCTTGCTGCTCCAAGTGACTGCAGCACTCCCAAAAGAGAACACATATCCACTGGTAGATCGTCTATCAGAAATACTACCAGCCCAATCAGCATCAGTGTATCCATGCAATTGTATCTGAACCCCAGTCTCATAAAATAGTCCATACTGCAATGTGGACTTCACATACCTAAGTATGCGTCTAGCCGCATCCAAATGCGGTTTCGTTGGAGCTTGCATAAACTGACTTACCAATCCAATAGCATAGCTCAAATCTGGCCTGGTAATAGTCATATAAATCAAACTTCCTACTATATGTGTGTACATAGTAGGGTCTTCCAGAAGCTCACCTGCATCTGCGCTCAGTTTCACATTCTGCTCCAAAGGAACTGAAATAGGCTTACAGCCTTTCATCCCATATTTGGACAGCATGTCCAATCCATATTGCCTCTGTAAGAGCCATATCCCACTTGGTGATCTAATCACCTCAATGCCCAAGAAATAACGCAACTCTCCCAAATCCTTCATCTCAAACTTCTGCTTCAATAGCATTTTCACATGAAGGATATCTTCATCACTGTCACCTGTCACAATCAAATCATCAACATAAATGACAAGTAGCATAATACATTTCTCTGTTTTTCTCACATAAAGTGAGAAATCTACCTTGGAAATTTGAAAGCCAATAGTGACAAGATACTGTCCTATCTTGTTAGACCAGGCTCTAGGTGCTTGCTTCAAGCCATACAATGCTTTCTTTAACCTGCAAACAAACTCAGGATGAACAGCATGCACATAACCTGGTGGCTGCTCCATATATACCTCTTCTTGCAAATCACCATGCAAGAAGGCATTCTTTACATCCATCTGATGTAAAGACCATTCCTTTGATGCAGCCATAGCAATGACTGCTCTTACGGTTGCCATCCTTGCAACCGGACTGAATGTTTCTTCATAATCAATGCCATATGTTTGTGCATACCCCTTGACTACTAATCTTGCCTTGTATCTGTTCACAGAACCATCTGCATTGTGCTTCACCTTATAAACCCACTTACAGCCAATTGCATTCTTACCTTTAGGCAAAGGTACCAATTCGCATGTAGCATTTTCTTCCAAGGCATCCATTTCTTCATCCATGGATTTCTCCCATTTTTCTTTTCCCATGGCTTGCTCAAAAGAAGTGGGTTCTGGTTCCTGTATCACTTTGACCATATATGCATAGTGAATGGCTGTAAATCCATCATATTTCAGCCTATCCACAGGATACCTAGCTCTGGTAGACCTGCGCAAAGTAGGTTCACTCCTAGGTGCTCTTAAAACATCCCTGGTCTTCCTTACTCCAGGTGTAACAATAGAAGGAATACCCAACTCATCATCAATGCTGTGTTCTGAGCCACTGGATTCACCATCCACATAAGAGTGACCTGCATTCACATCAAACATGGGCTGATCTACCTTCTCTTTTCCTTTTCGTGATACTTGCATACCAGTATCTGCATTGCTTTGAGAAGATTCTCCTGATCTCAATCTGCCTGTCCATGGCAAAGAATGTGAACCACTGCTAGAGGATGCTCTAGGTCCACTAATATTTTGTGACTGTTGCTGTGAATTCTGTGCAGCATTACCATTTTGTGCATCTACATCATCAATCACATTTACTGGTTTATACCAGCTACTCATCTCATAAAAAACAACATCTCTGCTCAGTGTAAACTTATGAGTAGAAGGGTTATAACATCTATACCCTTTCTGCTCTGCAAAGAGTAACCAATAAAGATGCACTTCTCAGCTTTTGGATCCAACTTGGATCTCAACTCATCTGGCACATGTACATAGGCAATGCAACCAAAAATTTTCAAATGAGAAATATCTGGTTTTCTACCAGTATACCTCTCCTCTGGAGTCATCCCATGTATTGCTGCAGTGGGAGTCCTGTTCATTATGTAGACTGATGTAGCAACTGCCTCAACCCAGTAAAAATCTGGCAAGTTTTTTTCATTGAGCATGGCACGAGATACCTCTCCAATACGCTTGTTTTTCCTTTTTGCAATTCCATTTTTTTGTGGGGTATGACTTCATGAATATTGCTGCTTTATGCCATGCTCCTGCAGGAACCTTGCAAACTCATTTGAGAGGTACTCTCCCCCTCCATCTGACCTTAGGCATTTTATTTGCAGGCCTGTTTCTTTTTCAACCATAGCTTTAAGAGTTTTGAAATGCCCAAAAACTTCACTTTTCTTTTTCATAAAATACACCCAAACTTTTCTGCTATAGTTATCAATAAAACTGACAAAATAATGACAGCCTCCAAGAGATGCAGCTTTAGTAGTCCACACATCAGAGTGGATTAATTCCAATGGCTTCTTACTTTCTTGACCATGTCTAGGAAATGGTTTCCTTGCCTATTTTCCAAATTGACAAGCTTCACATACCTTATGCATTTCTGCAACCTTGAATTTAGGCAATCCTGCAACAATATTTTGGGCCTGCATTGATTTAAGTCGCTGTATATTAACATGACCAATCGTTTATGCCAGATATCAATATCTGCAACTACACCGGTCCCATGTGCAAACATTGCTGCACTCAATTCAGGCATGTCTGCATCCAACGTAAACATTCTTCCCTTCTTCTTTCCTCTTGCTATCAAGCGACCTTTATTTTTCATATCCTCAATAAAGCATCCATTAGGATTAAATTTGACCTGCAAGCCCTGCTCAACCATTTGATCAACAGAAACCAAATTCTTGGTGATATTCGGGACATGAAATACATCTGACAGGTATTTCTTTTTCCCATCCTGCATAGATAAAGGAAATTTTCCAATCTGCACAATAGGATGTGTAGTATCATCACCAGTCTCCACAAATCCTGGTTTTTCCATTTTCCTTGCATCCTCAATCCATTATGCATGACCTGTCATGTGGTTTGATGCACCTGAGTCAACATACCCTACATCATTGCTTTCTTCTGCACTTGTCACAAAATTGTTCATGTGCTGCACCATAAACAAATGCTCTTTTCTGTCATCACCCTGTCTACTAGAAGATGCATAATTCCCTTGTTGCAATTTTCCATTCATGATGTCATTCTGCTTTTTATAGCAGTCTTTAGCGATATGACCCATTTTACCACAGTAGTAGCATTCAACATTGCTGTTTGCATTTTGGCCTCTTTGCCATCCACCACGACCTCTTTGGCTCCCCCTGCCTCTAGAGTTACCACGTCCTCCTCCATAGGATTGGTTTTCTTGAGTTTGCTGCATATTCTGATTTCTACCACGGCCTCCAGATCGGCCTCCTCTACCTCTGCCTCTACCTCTTCCAGCATTTGAGTAGAAGACAGCTTCTTTTAAAGTTCCTCCTGAAGAAGATGCACCACCATTTCTCTGCTCCTCAGAAATTAGGAGAGCAATCAACTCCTCAAAATCAGGAAATCTTTCACGGACGGAAACGAATGTTCGGAACTCTGCATAATCCTTTCGTAGACCATTCAAGGCCACAGAAACTAAATCATCATCTTCCACTGGCGACCCAATGGAAGCAAGTGCATCTGCAATCTTCTTCACCTTTATGTGGTAGTCATTGATGCTCATATTTTCTCTTTGCACGTTATGCAACTCTTGCTTGAGCTGCATTTTCCTGGCTTGCGTATTTGTGCTATACATTTTTGACAAAGTATCCCATGCCTCCTTTGGTGTACTTGCATCTTGAATATGCACAATCATAGAGTCTGAAATGCTGATAGACAACCAGTACATAACTTTCCTGGCTCTCTCACGCCATGCTTTAAATGCTTGCATTTGCTGTTGATTGGGAACATCAGGAAGAACTGGTTCTTCTTCATTTCCTGCAACAAATTCCCAATATCCTTTTCCCATAAGAAAATACGTCATTCTAAACTTCCATGCTTGGAAGTTGTTCTTGTCAAGCTTTTCAGTTACAATCTGTGAAAGAGAATCAGACGCCATTACAGAACACTGCAAAAAATTCTGTCATTGCAAAAAACATAGCTTCACCCTCACAAGGGCAAATCTGCAAAACTGGCGAAAGTGGTATTTGACCACACAGTCACTTCCTAGTGACGATTTTGCATATACAGGAACCAAGGATGATTCTGTAACTCCCAATGTCTCTGCACACAAGCATACGATGCAATTTCTGTGGTAACTTTTCACCGACCTGTAGAACAGTGGTCGCACAGCAACAAATTTCCAATATCCTTTTCCCATAAGGAAATTCGTCATTCTAAACTTCCATGCTTGGAAGTTGTTCTTGTCAAGCTTTTCAGTGACAATCTGTGAGAGAGAATCAGACACCATTACAGAACACTGCAAAAAAATTCTGTCACTGCAAAGAAAGCAGCTTCAGCCTCACAAGGGCTAATCTGCAAAACTGACAAAAGTGGTACTTGACCACACAGTCACTTCCTAGTGACAATTTTGCATCAACAGGCAACAAGGATGTTTCTGTAACTCCCAATGTCTCTGCGCATAGGCATACGATGCAATTTCTACAGTAACTTTTCACCGACCTGTAGAACAGTGGTCGCATAGCATAAAATAGGGCCTTTTCCTAAGTGCGTGCAGAAAACTTCCCCCTCCAAAACAGGCCCCGAAATGGCCTCAAATCAAAAAAACAGGGTCGCCACGGGCCAAAGCCCTCACCCGCAGCATATACGTCCCTCTTGCTTCACCGCGAAGGGCGTCTCAACCTGAGACAATGCACTCTCGCAATTTTCGGCTATGCTACTGCAGAGATTTGCTCCCAAAACAGAAAATGAAAGCAACACTGCTCCTCTTATCAAAACACCGCGAGCTTGGCTTGCTTTCTTGAGCTCCTTACAACAAGCAAGGCTCTGATACCATGTCCCGATTGTGGGAGAGAAGGAAGGAGTCTCACTTGTAGCTTTCTTGCTTGCACAATGGGGGAATACACACAAGGGTGGAGACTGAAAACAGTTTTCCTCTCCTTAGTTGTGTAAGCCAAAAAAACTCAAGTACAAGGAAATAGAAGAACCCTATATATGGGTCTTAAACCAAACTCAACTAACTAAGGTGGCATACTAACTGAGCCACGAACTAGAGTAGATAAGGATAGCTATCATGTAGGTATTATTCATGGGCGGTGTATCAACCGCATCTACAACTGACAAGTCGGTGACATAAATGCACAATGGTCACCCTGGCATATCACGAGTGGAGATCGATATCTCAACATATATATGGGTCTCAAACCAAACTCAACTAACTAAGGTGGCATACTAACTGAGCCACGAACTAGAGTAGATAAGGATAGCTGTCATCTAGCTATTATTCATGGGTGGTGTGCCAACCGCATCTGCAAAACTGACAAGTCGGTGACATAAATGCACAACGGTCACCCTGGCATATCACGAGTGGAGCTCGATATCTCAGCAGGCCCAATTTGGAGAGCCAGCAGAATTGACAGGGTCTATGCCAATCTTGATGCATGGTGGCTAACAATGGTACAAAGGTAAGAATCCTAACTCAAGAGCCAACTTCCGATCACATGTTGCCAGTTCTAATCACTTTTAAGATGGTGCTCTTAGTTAGAACCTCCAATGGTCCCCCTCTCTCTAAGCTAAATACTTCTGTACTTAAAGACAAGGATTTCCTTCATCGAATGAAGAGTGTTTGGGCCCATGGTGTTGATGAATGCATCACACTTGACTATAGCTAGATCAAGTGCTTGCATTCCATCACTAAGGAAGCTAAACACTATGGTGAACAGAAAACTGATCAAAGGCAGAAAATGGACTAGCGTGCAACTGAGGCAAGAGAAGCACTTGTAAGAGCGATACAACACAACCTAAAGGATTGCTATATGCAAGCTACCCTCCTTGCTCTGCAACAAGCATTGAGAGAATTCGAGGAAGAAAAAGTAGTTGCTGCAAAGGTGCAGCTCAAAGGGACATGGGAACTACTGGGGGATGTACCATCCGCACTTTTCTTTGGTGCACTCAAGCACAAATGAAAAAAAGAACTCATCACATAAATTGTTGATATTAATGGAATCAAGCACACTGACGACTAGTCAATTTTGCAAATATTCAAAGAGCATCTCTTTGACATCGTAGGTAATGAGCTTGGTGAGCTGAAGAACTACCAAATGAGGGCGCATAGCTTCCTCAGGATTGTGGTGAACCCTATCGGACCTAAAGATGTCCTCCACCTTGAAAGACCATTTACTAAGGGAAGACTCAGAGGCTTGACAGATGAGTTTTTCCAAGCTCTTTGGGATTCTTGCTATGAACAATTAGTCCATCTCCTCAACTAGATTAGGAAAACATGCACGATGTTGGGAGAATGCAATGATGTTGGACTCATAAAGCTAGTGCCTAAAGCCTTGGATAGATCCAAACCATCGAACTAGAGGCCTCTGCAAATGCTCCCTTTCACCTAGAAAATCTTAGCCAAGTTGCTCTCGGGCAGAATTAAATTCTTGTTAGGGAAAGTCATACATCCCACGCAATATGGCTTTGTTTATGGGAGGAAAATTCAGGATGTGGTTCTCAACCTTATATTTTCAATTGACCATGCTTTGGGACTGGACACTGACTTTGTATTGGTCAACTTGGACTTGGACAAAGCATATGAGAGAATCATCTAGAAGTTCATTATGTTTACAATGCAAGCATTTGGTTTGGCCCTATCTACCTGGTCATGGTCGGTGCACTATTCAACAATGCTAGAGCATGTGTAATAATTAACAGGAAGCTTTCCCAGCCATTTCCTTTGTGCACATCAATTAGGTAGGGCTGCCCATTGGCACCCCTTCTTTTTGCACTTATTAGTAACCACCTCTTGAGGCATTTTGACAAGCAAGTGGCAACATGTATTATTAAAGGGCTACCCCTTCCTAATGGGTCCTACTACATGGTGGCTTAATTTTTTGCTAATGATAATGCTAGCATAGTCTAGGAAGAAAGACCACATTAGATAAATTGATGGGACTTTTCCAAGAATTTGCAAGCCTATCAACTTCCAAAATTAACATTGTCAAGATAGAGCTTCTTCCCTTAACCTACAATAAGGCCTATCCATGGCTACTACAATATGGTTTCAGGTTAATCAAATGTGGGGAAATTATGAGATATCTTGGGTGTACTATAGGTGTAGGTCGTTCTTCAAAACAATGCTTTCAATGGTACAAGGGGAAAATTAAGAACAAGTTCCAAAAATTTTAGCTTTCATTAACTGGAAAGCTAGTAGTAGCCAAGGTGATCTTGTCCTCACTTATGGTTTTTATGGCCTCCATGATCCCATTCCATTGGATGTCCTGGGAGTAGCTTGAGCGGATGGTGAGAGATTTCTTATGGAAGAAAGATGTAGCCAAGGGCTTTGCACAAATATCATGGTCCACTCTTGCTATAGATAGGTCAAAGGGGGGATATAGGCTGTGGACTCCTTTTATCCTAAGGCCCAACATCTAGCACTCTCGACACTCAAAAGAATTGATACTTATCAACCTTGGGTAGGTATTTTGAAAGAATGGATTAGAATAGCAAAAATTGATAGCAAAGAATGGCCAGAAGTATCTTGGCATGATATGCTAGGTGGGAATTTGAAGATTAAAATCCCCTAGTTCAGAATGGCACAAGACTTGGTACATCTATGGGACTCTCTCTTGGGTGAAATGAAGCTTCTTCGTGATCCCCAAATGAAGAAGGATGGTTCATTGTTGCTTATCATTTAGCTCTCCCCCTTCCCCTATGATCCTCCCTTCACACCCTATCATGAGCACCCCAAACTTGCAATGAAGATGGCCCTTAAAGGATTGAAGTCTTGGCATTCCGTCACTAAGGAAGCTAAACACTATGGCGAAAAAAAAGCTGATCAAAGGTAGAAAATGGACTAGCGTGCAACTGAGGCAAGAGAAGCACTTGTAAGAGCGATACAACACAACCTAAAGGATTGCTATATGAAAGCTATCCTCCTCGCTGTGCAACAAGCATTGAGAGAATTCGACGACGAAAAAGTAGCTGTTGCAAAGGTGCAGCTCAAAGGGACATGGGAAATACTAGGGGATGTACCATCCTCACTTTTCTTTGGTGCACTCAAGCACAAACGAAAGAAAGAACTCATCACAAAAATTGTTGATATTAATGGAATCAAGTACACTGACGACTAGTCAATTTTGCAAATATTCAAAGAGCATCTCTTTGACATCGTAGGTAATGAGCTTGGTGATCTGAAGAACTACTAAATGAGGACACATAGCTTCCTCAGGATTGTGGTGAACCCTATCCGACCTGAAGATGCCCTCCACCTTGAAAGACCATTTACTAAGGGAAGACTCCCGGGCTTGACAGATGAGTTTTTCCAAGCTCTTTAGGATTCTTGCTATGAACAATGAGTCCATCTCCTCAACTAGATCACGAAAACATGCACAATGTTGGCAGAATGCAATGACGTTGGACTCATAAAGCTAGTGCCTAAAGCCTTGGATAGATCCAAACCATCGAACTAGAGGCCTGTGCAAATGCTCTCTTTCACCTATAAAATCTTAGCCAGCTGCTATCGGGCAGAATTAAATTCTTGTTAGGGAAAGTCATACATCCCAGGCAATATGTCTTTGTTTATGGGAGGAAAATTCAGGATGCGGTTCTCAACCTTATATTTTCCATTGACCATGCTTTGGGACTGGACACTGATTTTGTATTGATCAACTTGGACTTGGACAAAGCATATAAGAGAATCATCTAGAAGCTCATTATGTTTACAATGCAAGCATTTGATTTGGCCCTATCTACCTGGGCATGGTCGGTGCACTATTCAACAATGCTAGGGCATGTGTAATGGTTAAGAGGAAGCTTTCCTAGCCATTTCCTCTGTGCACATCAATTAGGTAGGGCTGCCCATTGGCACCCCTTCTTTTTGCGCTTATTAGTAACCCCCTCTTGAGGCATTTTGACAAGCAAGTGGCAACATGAATTATTCAAGGGCTACCCCTTCCTAATGGGTCCTACTACATGGTGGCTCAATTTTTTGCTAATGATAATGCTAGCATAGTCTAGGAAGAAAAGACCGCATTAGATAATTTGATGGGACTTTTCCAAGAATTTGCAAGCCTATCAACTTCCAAAATTAACATTGTCAAGACAGAGCTTCTTCCCTTAACCTACAATAAGGCCTATCAATGGCTACTTTAATATGGTTTCAGGTTAATCAAATGTGGGGAAATTATGAGATATCTTGGGTGTACTATAGGTGTAGGTCATTCTTCCAAACAATGCTTTCAATGGTAGAGGGGGAAAATTCAAAACAAGTTCCAAAAATTTTAGCTTTCATTAATTGGAAAGCTAGTAGTAGCCAAGGTGTTCTTGTCTTCACTTATGGTTTTTATGGCCTCCATGATCCCATTCCATTGGACGTCCTGGGAGTAGCTTGAGCGGATGGTGAGAGATTTCTTATGGAAGAAAGATGTAGCCAAGGGCTATGCACAGATATCATGGTCCACTCTTGCTGTAGACAGGTCAAAGGGGGGATATAGGCTGTGGACTCCTTTTATCCTAAGGCCCAACATCTAGCACTCTCGACACTCAAAAGAATTGATACTTATCAACCTTGGGTAGGTATTCTCAAAGAATGGATTAGAATAGCAAAAATTGATGGCAAAGAATGGCCAGAAGTATCTTGGCATGATATGCTAGGTGGAAATTTGAAGATTAAAATCCCCTAGTTCAGAATGGCACAAGACTTGGTATATCTATGGGACTCTCTCCTAGGTGAAATGAAGCTTCTTCTTGATCCCCAAATGAAGAAGGATGGTTCAGTGTTGCTTATCATTTAGCTCTCCCCCTTCCCCTATGATCCTCCCTTCACACCCTACCATGAGCACCCCAAACTTGCAATGAATGTCCACATTCGAAAGTAATACCTCAAGCCCACCTATCCGCCACTGAGCAATCCACAGCATACTCATCTCCTCAAATCATTGGTCACTGATGCAAGAACAAGAGCTTGGTTTGCCAAGAAGTCTAAATAGATTCATGGCTCATCTGCCCAGGTAATCATGCAAACCTAGGCTGCTTGGAAGCAGTTTCCTCACTCTCGAATGTCCACTTGGAAAAGACGCCTAAGAAAGACTTGGAAAGCCACCAAATCCAATTGCTTAAACACCCTCCTATGGAGATTGGTACTTAACAAGCTCCCTGTCCGAGTAAGACTCAATAAACTTCTTAAGCTCCCCCCTCACTGCATGTGGTGTAAAAAGGAAGAAGAGAATATCACCCACCTCTTTTGGGATTGTCCTACTGCTAGACCAATATGGAGAGCCATTAGGAAATGGTTAAGAGGGCCAATCTTAAGGATACAATCACTATGAAGCTAGCCTTATTTGGGGATTCTGGGCCATTTGACAAGGCCACACTATTGTTGTTGGACACCCTAAGAGCAATCACACTCAAGCACATTTGGTGTCTGAGAATACCTACCCTAAAAGATCAGATCATAGTATATCTGAAGCGTATCAAGAACACCCATTGAGTCTTCCAACTCTTTTGTAAAAAGCTAGTAGCATTGGCCTAATGCCCTGATGCATATCCTTTATATGCTGTAATTATTTATTATCAATGGAAATTTCTCCATGCATTTTTAAAAAAAATTTAAAAATGGGCCGTTTAGCCAATATGAGTTCTGAAATATGCATTTCCCTACAAACTACGGTTCTCTGAGTTCTCCCATTTTTATCGATTTTACCCTATAATGAGTCCTTCGAGGTGCTTTTCCTTGAACACTACGGTCTTCAAGTTCTTCAACCATCTTTTCCATGTACATCTCTATCGACTGAACTAGCTTTTCCATACGCCTACTGCCTGCATCGTTTTTCTTGGGGTCTACATAGTGTTCGGGAAAAAGAATTTTGTGAACCTGACATAGATCCTTCTGGTCTTAGCCTAAGGTGGTTCTATAAAATTTGAACCATCCAAAACTTTTACATTCCAAATTGAACTGGCCCAATTCCTTTGATCTTGCAAATTGAATCGGCCCAATTATTTTTTAAATCTATAATGAAAGGATAATCACCTCTTTCTCACTATTTACAAGGATCTATATTTCAAGGTTTCCTTTCGAATTCATTCAATTACTTATCTCTTACACCTTAGAAATCAAAACCCTTATTATCATTGAGCAACTTGATCTACATTACTTATCTAAAATTTTAATAGTAAAAAACAAATGTATACAAATAGTTTCTATGTCTATTAGTGGGTCTATGGCCTCAGAGAAGTATATACATTATAAGCACAAAGATAAAGAAAAAGTATAAAATAAAAACCCAAAAGAGAAAAAGTTAAAGCATAGAAGAAACAAAGGAAAAAACAAAACTAACCTAAAAGAGAACATAATAAAATACAAGAAAAATTAAAAACAAAAAATCTTTAAAAAGTCAAGCACATTTTATTGAAAGCAACCATGATACAAAAAAGTAAAAACAAAACTAACATGAAAGAGAACAAAATGAAATACAACCAAAATTATAAACAAAAAAGATTAAAAAAAGTTAAGCACATTTGATTAAAAGCAAGCGTGATATTTAAAAAAAATGTGAAAATTTTCTACTCAAGAGATACAAACAACCAAGGAAAAAATAAGTTTAATATAGAAAAAGGGTAAAAAGGCAAAAAAACTAAGACAACAAAAGTGCAAATGATGCATAGTGACTTCAACATCATCATAGGCCAATATGTAAATTTATTGCAAAACCAGTGAGCAAATTCCTTGTGATGTGTATAGATGTCGATGTGTTTTGTTAGCCCATAAGTCCATACTCTCAATGAACTCCATATCACAAAACTTAGAAGGCCCTTCAATAAAAATTTTCATTAATGCATCTAAACTCTTAATCTCCAAACAATTACATAGCTTACTCTTTATCACAGTTCGAGCACTAAAACCTCTCTCACAAATAGCAATACTCAAACATTGGACAAGAGCTACTTGACAAGGAGTAAGAACATTCGCATAAGCATGCCTCCACATACTATTGCAAGCAGGTACTGAAGCTACCTCTAGCAATGTGAATCGTATCCAATCTCTAGAAGCTTGATGCTTAAATCTCTAAATTCTTTCTTAAACTCATCAACTTCCATCATTGCAAGGAATTCTCTATATTTAGCTTTTTAGGGAAACCATAATATGAAGTTAATTGATCTATCTCTTGGGTTCCATAGTTTTTAAAGGCCTTCTCATGTATTGGATGCTATGCAGGCACAAGTATTTTTAAACAGTTAAGTATAGAATTATCTTGAAATCGAGAACTTAAGTTACTTACCACTGGCTTGGCAAAAGCAGCTTGGAATTCTAAGGCTCTATTAAAGTCTTCTCCATTAATTTTTACGTTTTAAATCATGCTCATAAAATTTCTTTCCATGCAAAGCACCCCTTAATGTATATAAATACCCTTTTTCAGGCCCATAGTTTGGAAGGATGTCATATCCATATATTCCAATAGTTAATGCATTCACATCAAGAGGAGGACAATCAATGTAATATTGTGTTATGGATACAATTTCATTCTTTACAAGACCATCTATAGTTGTGACATCGACAAAGTCTTTTTGAAACATTTGGCTTAGTGTTGTTAAACCTCTCAAAATGTCAGCTAAGAAATATAAGCAATAAATGCACTCAAAATCAGCTATTTCTTCATTAATATGCAATGCCTCTCTTTTTGTGATCTCAAGTATGGCATCTAAAGACTTGCATACTCTACTAATAGCTCTATATCTACTTAACCATCTCACATCAAAAGTATGCTCAAGTCAAAGAATGGAACATGCCAAATCTTGTTGCATAACCCTTCTAATCTCTTCGTGCTAACATTAAAACTCAAAGCTAAAGCATTAATAAGTTTTTTTTAGCTTTTTGCAATAAGGCATCTCTTTTGCTACACTAGATATTGCAAGGGCACTACGATGGGCAATACAATGAATTTAGGTTAAAAATGGATTAAGGTGTTTTTTCAATAAGGCTTGCACACCATTCTCCTTTCCTACCATTGTGGAACATCCATCAAACCCAAATGCAATGAATCTAGACAAATCTAGCTTGCATTTCTTGAGCTCACTAATAATTGCCTCGAACAAAGATCTTGCAGTGCCATCATGCACACGTACGATACCATAAAAACTTGTTTTAACCATATGTCCATGTGAGGAGATATCATTGGACTCATCAATTAAAACACCAAACCATGGACTAGCTGAAACCTTTTCTATTGTTCTTTTCATAAGATATGATGCCATGCAATAAATCATTTCAGCACATGCCTTATCATCATTATAAAGAGTGGTAGTATATGGTGCATGGCAATCTTGCAATAAGATTATCATTTTAGAAAACATAGAAAATGGTAAATTTTGCTTTGCAATCAAATATGAAGTCTAAATAATGAAAGTAATGCCTCATCTTTTAGTTCTCTTAGTTTTTAACACTATTTTCAATGGAGTCTTCTCCCTTGAGTAAAGTAGCTTGCATAGCAAACTTATGAAATGATGTGCAAACATGGGATTTTAAGTTGTTCATTTTAAAATTTATAGACCCCCCTTTGGAATATGCACTATGTGGATGAGGATATTTCAAACAAAATTTGCAATACCTTTTTACTTCAAGCGCTCTTCTTTTTTCCTTTCAAATTCATCCTTTTCTTCAAGTGACATATTATCAAATGATTCATTAGAAGATAACATATTAATTGAGGTTGAGCCCCCAACATTATCCATACTTTCTTTCAGCTTTTTAGAAGGATGCTTGGCTATGTTTTCAATCCCAATCCATGCAAGAAGGTTTTCTTGTCTCTTATCTTTCAATTTAGATGCCATTTCTCACTACAAGGATATGAGGCTATAGTGACGTGCATTAGCGACGACAAATAGCGGCATTACTACTTGTGTCGCAAATGCGATGCTAATAGTGACACAAATAGTGACGGTACTCACAGAAAAAAACGTGGGCCGAAACCGGAGCACGTCATTTTTTCTGCATTCACGAAAGAGAGAGCAAGAGGGAGAGTGACCATCTTGCTGAGAGCGAGAGAATGAGAGAAAGAAGGCTTCTCACTACCATTACCGCCACCGCCGCCATTCGCGAAGAAGAGGAGGAGGTGTACGGAGGGTGAAGAGGAGTTGCCGTTGCGAAGAGGAGCCGCCAAACCCTTCTTCAAGTCTTTACAGTGAGTGTATTATCCATTCTTGCTTTACTTTTGTGTTTTCTCTCTCTCTTTTACTTGTTTCTGGTATAATTCATGTGTATTGAGAGAGGGAGAGGAAATGAGAGAGAAAGAGAGGGAGAGGGAGAGGGAGGGAGAGAAAATGAGAGAGGGAGAGGGAGAGGGAGAGGGAGGGAGAGAAAATGAGAGAGGGAGAGGGAGAGGGAGAGGGAGAGGGAGAGGAAATGAGAGAGGGACAGAGACAGGGAGGAAATGGGAGAGGGAGGGAGAGGAAGAGAGAGAGGGATTTTTTCTCTCTTTTACTTGTTTTTGGTATAATTGGTGTATATTGAGAGAGGGAGAGGAAATGAGAGAGAAAGAGAGGGAGAGGGAGAGGGAGGAAGATCAAGAAATGAGGTTTAATTCGTGTGTATTGAGAGAGGGAGAGGAAATGAGAGAGAAAGAGAGGGAGAGGGAGAGGGAGGGGGAGGAAATGAGAGAGGGAGAGGGAGAGGGAGAGGGGGAGGGAGAGAAAATGAGATAGGGTGAGGGAGTTTTCTCTCTTTCTTTTACTTGTTTTTGATATAATTCGTGTGTATTAATTGAGAGAGGGAGAGGAAATGAGAGAGAAAGAGAGGGAGAGGGAGGGAGAGGAAATGGGAGAGGGAGGGAGGAAATGGGAAAGGAAGAGGGAGGAAGAGGGAGAGAGAGCCATTAAATATAGTAGGGAAATGAGAGAGGGAGAGGGAATGAGAGAGGGAGAGGGAGAGGGAGAGGGAAACATTAAAAGAGAGAAAGAGAGGGAGAGGGAGAGGAAGGGAGAGAGAAAGAGCGGGGGAGGGAGAGGAAAAGAGAGAAAAAACATTAAACATAATAGGGAAAGAGAGAAAGAGAGGGTGAGGGTGAGGGAGGGAGAAGAAATGAGAGAGGGAGAGAAAGAGAGCAAAAGGAAATGAGAGAGGGAGAGGAGAGAGAAAAAAATGAGAAAATGGGAGGAGAGAGAAAAAGAGAGAAAATATGTTAAACATAATAGGGAAAGAGAGAAAGAGAGGGTGAGGGTGAGGGTAAGGGTGAGGGTGAGGGTGAGGGAGGGAGAGGAAGAGAGAAAAGGAAACGACAGAGGGAGAGAAGAGAGAAAAAGAGAGAAAAAACATTAAACATAATAGGGGAAGAGAGAAAGAGAGGGAGAGGGTGAGGGAGGGAGAAGAAATGAGAGAGGGAGAGGAAGAGAGCAAAAGGAAATGAGGGAGGGAGAGGAGAGAGAAAAAAATGAGAGAATAAGAGGAGAGAGAAAAAGAGAGAAAATATGTTAAACATAATAGGGAAAGAGAAAAAGAGAGGGTGAGGACGAGGGTGAGGGAGGGAGAGGAAATGAGAGAGGGAGAGGAAGAGAGAAAAGGAAATGAGAGAGGGAGAGGAGAGAGAAAAAGAGAGAAAAATCATTAAACCTAATAGGGAAAGAGAGAAAGAGAGGGTGAGGGTGAGGGAGGGAGAGGAAATGAGAAAGGGAGAGAAAGAGAGAAAAAGAAATAAGACCTTGCAATAAGCTCATCCTAGGCTCATTGAGGTTAGGCTGATCCTCAAAAAGCCTAAGGGATATATTGCTAGAGAACCCTAGCACACTTGCGCCTCCTAGCATAATGTCATTTCTACAAAGAGACCTCTCATACATGGGGCTTGTCCTAGCCTCCACCACGCTCAAACTATCCCCTTCGTGAAGGGATCTAGCCACTAACCTTGGGGGAGGTTTAGTGTGTAACAAAATATCCACCTATGAGGTCACAAGAACTTTTGTAGAAGTATACAACGAAGAGAATCAGCCTATCAGGTAGAAAAACATTCATTTTTCATAACATAAATCCAAAAATAACTTTGGATATTCCATAAAAATCAATCTCTTCTTAAAAATACAAATACAAAAAACTAAAACAGCATCATGCATATGCTTCACAAAAGAAGATGCGATCCACAATAACTTACCCTTGTTATGTTAAGTACAATAATAACTAGTACTAAAGATAAACAATTCCATCCCAAGTATATCATTGTACTTTATTTATCTTACATTATTTAAAGTTACTAGTCCTGATAGTACATTAGGTGATGAGAAGCCTAGGTAGTAAAGGTTCTTTTCTACATAACTTTTAGATTATCCCTTATGTTAATCACCACAAGATCTCTTAGGAAACTTATCTTCAACTATCAATTTTAATTAATAAATATAATATAATATCACTTGCAAGAAAGGATACTCTTTTATCATTAACCCTCTTTCATTCTTAGAATAGTCTTAGGAACAATTTCCTGCTCTAACAAGCATATATTTGAGCATAATAACTATTTTAAGGTTTCTTCCATGAGTAGTAGTAGTATATATGCAATCATCAAGCTAGAGATCATGCTTTGGTATTTGTGGAGATCCCAATATCATGCGCTCATAGAGATTGTAGTGTACAATAGTGTGGAGAGAAGGTGGGTGAGTTGTAAATGGTAAAGGGGAATTCTATTGATGATGCAGAGAAGATGAGGTAGAAAAGACAATTCTATTCTTAGTGAGTGCAACCTACCCATAGTATGGCATCCATGACCGATTGAAATTAGTAAGACTTTGAAATCCTACCTCGAGTATTATAACTATTGTTTTGTGGCAGATTTTCTTGCCATAAGTCAACGTCAATTTGTGCTTGTGTTCTCCACGGTGTGTTGGCTATCGGTATCAAATGCTCTAGTCGGATCTCTCTCTCTTTCTCGTCTCTCTTCTCTCAACCCTTCTCTCTCCCTCAATCTTCCCTTTTTCTCTCTTCCTGTACTCTCCCTAAATCCTTCTCTCTCCCCCTATCTCTTTTCTCTCTCTATCTCTTTCTATTTCTACCTCTCTCACTTCTCTCCTCTTCTTCTCTAACTTTATTCTCTCCCTAACTCTTGTCTCTCTCTTCCTCTCTCTATATAAGTAGTCATAGTCGTAGTTGTGGTCGTGATCATAGTCATTGTCCTGGTCATCGTAGTCATAGTCGTGGTCGTGGTCGTGGTCGTGGTCATGGTCATGGTCATGGTCATGGTCATAGTCGCAGTCGTGGTCGTCGTAGTCATAGTCGTGGTCATGGTCGTAGTCATGGTCATGGTCATAGTCGTAATTGTGGTCGTGGTCATGGTCGTAGTTGTAGTCATAGTTGTGGTCGTAGTCGTAGTCGTAGTCGTGGTCATGGTTGTCGTAGTCATAGTCATAGTCATGGTCGTGGTCGTGGTCGTGGTCGTGGTCGTGGTCGTGGTCGTGGTCGTGGTCGTGGTCGTGGTCGTGGTCGTGGTCATGGTCATAGGCATAGTCGTGGTCATGGTCTTCATCATAGTCGTAACCATTATCATTAAAGAAAATGAGAGAAGGGGAGGAAGAGAAAAAAGAAGAAGGAATAAGAGAGAGGAAATAAACATACGTCATAATAAAGAAAGAGAAAAAGAGAGAGAGATGGAAGGAGAGGAGATTAATTTAAGAAAGAAAAAAAGAATGATAACAAAAACAAATTGTTTGTCGCAACATAGACAAAATGGAAAACGATAAAGGTCTTGTTGTTCAAGATCGCGAGACATATCTTAATCAGCGTGTCCCATGTCCTTGCTCTCAATGCAAGCTGGCAATTAGACGAAAACGACGATTGTCTATAGAACACGTACGATGCTTCGACAAGTTTTAATCTGAGATCATTCATCAAGTGATTGTGGATTTTCAGCAAATGGTAAGAAAAGTTAATATCAATCAGGCATTGTACTTGCAAGCTAATTGAATACCATATACAAGAAGATTGGGTGTGGTTGACAAATTTTCTATCCAGGGAGGTGACATCTCGTCCCAAGGAGGAGTGCACCCTTTGCGGACAATTAGAAGATTTCGTGGGCGTGTGATGGATGGATGGCATAAGCCAATCCACCACTTGGAAGGCACTACCCAATCTATACCCTCAATACTAGAGGAGACATGCAGCCTTCCAAACCTACCTATAATCTTGGAGCCTGAGATGGAGGCAATGATTGATGCATTGATTCCCATGGATGTTGAGACTTCTGATCCATTTAGAGAGGAAGCATCCATACCATTATATGATGGATTCCGAGTATCTCGTCTGAAGACAATGCTTGCATCCCTAAGTGTGCAAGAAAAATATGGGTGGAACGATGCGAGTGTGACCGAGTTGTTGAGGTACCTTGTACATACGCTTCATTGATTTCTTTTCGGCACTATTCCTCTACGAATCTAAAGAAGAAACATCTTCGCTAGAACCACCATGGCTACTAGCGTCACTATCCCTCTCCTCGCTATGCTCCACATCAGGGTTCGCCTACACATACAAAAGATCAAGGTTGCTTACGTACAATCGCCTCCTCTGGCTGTCGAATCCTCATAGCCTAGTTGTATTGCTCCTTAGTGATGAGACCCTCCTCATAGAAGTGAAGCCATGTGGCTGCGCGGTTATAGCCTCGATGGTAACCTACCTCTCTAGGAGTAGGTATCCTACCAACGATAGTAGTCTGCAAAACAATTATGATATATACAAACAATTATGAGACACAATATATTAGAATAAATTATATAAAGAATTGAAAGAAATATAAATTTTAAAAAACTAAAAATTGAAATATACTTACAAACTCTGCCTCCCACGACTCTCTACCACCCGATCCGTAATGCGACGACCCCATGGTTTCCATTTGGATGCGTCGCGCCTCTGCGTGCTGGCGACTCTTCACTTTCTCTACTGCTTTCTTCTTGGATTTCTTCCACTCTATGCAGTGGTACATAGGTGGTTGGCTATAGGCTCCACGCCCCTCCTCCTGTCTTCGCAGTGACTCCCTGGCACGTGTCATGAGGTGGAATCTTTTGTTGTGAAGCACATCCCTCACTTTTGTACGTCCCCAATCATCCGAGAATCGTTGAACCTCACAATTTGGGTACCTCCTATGGACTGCCCTCAACACCTCCTGCCACAAGTCGCTTTTTTGATTCTTGAAGTAAACGAAACAATCTTTATACGTCACATGCACGAGGCTCCTCATGTACGCCATTACATCCCTTCCTTCATCATCATGGAAGATGCCACCAGTATCTTAACTCTATAGTACTTGTGTACAGGCTCCTCTATGTGATCTTCTGGTAAGGGTGATCGCTCGCCACCTCCTAGGCAACCCCCACACAAGCCTCGTCCTCCCCCTTGACTCTCCCTCCTCCCTCTCTGTTGACTACCCTCTGCCTTGCTAGATGCATGTGCTTTTGCAAATGCACGTGCGTTGGATGACGCTTGTGCTTCAACTGATGCATGTACAGGCACTGCACGTGCAGTACTTGCAATTGGAGTTTGGACATTTTGTGTTTGGGAAGCAGTGCTAGGCAAAGACGTTAGAGGCATTCCAGACATGACGTTGAACACCTCGTCTGCTATGGGAGAGCAGCCAAGGTCTCTAGTCATCTCTCCCATGAAGTCTTCCTTACTAGGAAAACCTCCAAAAAAAGCATTGACCCCTCTGCCAAACAAGCCCAATGTATCATTCATGTGATCCAAATCTGGGTCATTGCTAGATGAACTAGGATGCGACATCTGCAAACAAAACACAGGAATAAGACAAATTTGCTAAACTGCAATATTGTGTAAACTGTACTATTGTGTAACATATTCGCACAATTTCAAAAATTAAAAAAAAAAAATTATCTGAGCTAGCGCGTGTATGATGGCGTCTAAGATGCAGAATAGACGCGCTCTTAGACACTTCCTTGAGATCAAACCCTCTGGTCAAAGTGCGTGTATATTCACATCTGAGATGCAGCATAGATGCGCTCTCAGATCGCGTCTCTGACGTCAAAGCTTCTGGGCAGAGCGCGTGTATTCTCGCATCTGGAATGCAAAATACACGCGCTTGGAGATGTGACTCTAAATTCAAAGCTTCTAGGCAGAGCACCTGTATTCTCGCGTTTAAGATGCAAAATATGCGTGCCTGGAGACATGACTCTGAAGTCAAAGCTTCTGGGTAGAGCGCATGTATTCTTGCGTCTGATATGCAAAATACACGTGCTTGGAGACGTGACTGCAGATCCGATGATAGCAAACATAGCTGCGCATCTATGTCTGCGTTTATACTGAAATCTACACGCGCTGTCAAACGTACTCAGTCGGCTGCTTTCAATTCGACAATCGCCATCCTTGATTTATTTGTGATATAAGAAGTTCAATCATAGATCCTAATACACAAAGAGAGAGAGAGAGAGAGAGAGAGAGAGAGAGAGAGAGAGAAAGAGGACTCACCTTGGGTCTTTGGTGTGGACGGGTGGTGGCGTTGCTTCCTTTTTCTTCTTCCTCTCCTTGGTGAGTGACTCTCCCTTGATGCTTGTTGCTTGTTGTCTCCTCTCTTTACTTCTTCTTTCTCTTATTCTTCTCTCTTTTGTTCTCTCTTTCTTCCTCTCCTTGGCTTTCTTCTTTCCCCTCTTGTCTCTTTGAAGTGAAAGAAGAGGTGACTCATGAGGAGGTGAGGCATGAAGAGACTAGTGGAGGTAGACTGCATGTCGGCTAAACTCGAGCTTCAGAATGCGCAAAAAATGCAGGAAAGGAAAGGCACAGTTTGAAAAGAAATTATTCAAGTATCTTTTGAATTTTGACTTTTGCGTATATTTTTACATGTACATGCACGTCAAAGTTTATGTAAACGCACTTATAGACGCGAATTTAGATGCGCAAATAGACACAGATTTAGACGCTGTCGTATTGCTGCGCATTCGAGGTGTGAAATCCACCCAAAAGTTGTGTGTGGGAGTTGATATTTTGTACATACTTAGTTGTTGTGTTTGCATTTTGTTCTGCATGGGTAGTATAGTAGAGAGAGGGGTCTTTTACTACCTTTTCTTTCAACTGGGGTTGCACCTGATAGGTCCTCCTTCAATAATGGTGGGCATGAAGGGATGCTTTCAGCCTATGTTGAGCAGGGTCAAGGTGAGAAGGCATTATAATTATACAAACAGATGCAAGAGGAGGACATTTTCTCAAATCAATAGACATGCATGTGGTACCCTCATTGAGAAGGAAGATGTTATGAGCATGGATGGGAAACCAAGAAAAGTTTCTTGGGAAATTTACCGAGCATTACATGCAAATTCTCACAAGAAGGGTTTCTTTTCAGATACTTTTGTTGGCAACACCATTGTTAGTATGTATGGCAAGTGTAGAAGCATTGTGAAAGCCGAACATGTGTTTAATAGGTTATCCAAGTGTGACACAGTGACATGGAATATGATGATATCAGGTTATGCAGAGGAAGGCCAAGGAGAGAAGGCTTTATGGGCACATGCAAGTTGAAGGTGTCAACCCAGTGGAGTAGACAATTGTCATTGCACTCCAAGCATGTGCAATCCAAGAAGAGAAGGGCCGAATAACTCAAACAAAGTCTCTGGAAATTGGACAAGCGTTACATGTTGATACCCTTCAAAAAGGATTCACATCAGACATTTATGTTTATAGTACCCTAGTGTCTATGTATAGCAAATGTGGGAGCATTGTAGAAGCAGAGAATGTGTTTGATGGGTTGTCTGAGCACACTGTTGTGTTATGGAATGCTTTGCTTTCTGCCTATCTAGAGGTCAGTCAAGAAAATAAAGTTTTGCAAGTGTACTTCAAAATGAAAGCTGAAGATGTGATTTGAATTATATCACAATTTTATCTGCAGTAGCAGCTTACAGGACCACTGGAAGTGTGGAGATGTGCAGATAGCTTCATTTTTATATTGTTTTGCAGGTTATGATATGCTTTCTGAGTTTGGAATGGCACCTATCTGCACGTATGGTGACTATTCATGTATGGTTGATGCTCAAGCCCTCTTCAATGGAATGCTCGAATGCGAGAAGGCCGCTTTTCTGGTTTTAAAAAAAAGGAGGCTGCTTTTTTTAGCGGAATATATCGGGCTGGGGAGAAAAAGCGCAGGGGATGAGGACAAAGGTGGCGTGAGAAAGAAAAAGCAAGGATGAACGTGAGCAGACACTCGATCAGTTATTAACGGTTGGTCCTCCAGGAACAGGAAAGACATTACTTGCTGAGGCAGCTCGCTGGTGATGCAGATGCACCTTTTAAAAGCTGCTCAGCAAAGAGATTTTGTAGAATTATAAGCTGGTATGGGTGCATCACGTATGCGAGACCTTTTTGCTAGAGAAAAAAAAAGATGCTCCTTCTATTGTGTTTATCGATAAGGTAAATTCAGTTCAGAGGAGGAGATGTTTTTATGATCGAATTTGAGGAGGGCCAGAATGTCGACCTGTACATCTTGCTCTCAGTATTCCCTGGACTTCCTCAACCTCCTTGAGCATTAACACGGAAGGCTCTGAGAAGGCAATGCTGAGGATGCGACTGGAAGGAAGCGGATTGATGATTGTTAGCGGAGAAAGAAGGAGGTATTGGAGGTTTTTTTTTCCTTGGCAAGGCCTTAGCAGAGGCAATCACGAAAGGTTGGGTGCAACAGTCGAGGAGTTTCTGAGTGATGTAGGGAAGAGGCAAGCTTAGGGAAAGGAAAAGCAACGAAACAGAACGGGACTACAATTTATCAGATTTGCATCTAGAGGAATTCTACACAGAGCTTTATGAGCCCACAGATTACGATGCTTTGCTTGATCAGGGATCATGCCAGAGAAAGCGTGGATGGATTCTGCTACAGCGGCAGCCGCACCTGAAAATTGATATCACCCAGAAGCAATACAATCTGCCCACTATCCACTGAGATATTTTGGAAATCAACCCTCTTCCAAAAGAGCCATGGCCAGACAGAATCACTGATACAATTATCAGTACCCACGCTGAAATTCTAGCCTAAGAATTCTTACACCAAGTCACTAATGAGCTGGGTATTATAAAGCAAATTGACTCATTCGTTACACTTGCCAAAAAGAGTGCTCATGCTTCAGATGATGAATACACAGAAGAGGGCCTTTCAAATAGCAAAGGGGAATGCACTTGGAGATTTCATTGCTACTTAGAAAGGAGTCTGCCATCAATGAACAGAGAGAAGGATACAGCCAACAAAATCAGGAGCTCTGGCTTGTGCTTCAAGCTAAGAGTAGAGAGAGCAATTTTAGAAGAAAGAGGCGAATCTTCTCATCTTCTGGAGATCAGGAGCTTGACAAGACGACACCACCATAAAAAAAGCTATGGAATGGAAACCTGGTTGCTTTCCAGAATGTTGTCATATCCTTTGTTCATGCTGAATCAGTAGAGGAGGAAGAAGAAACAGATGAGGAAACAAGATGAAGATTAAGGACAATTATGTAAAGACACAACAAACAGTTGCTTGCCTTCCATGAGACTGTTGAACTCAGCTCCTATCATTCATCCTTACTGACATAACATCTGCAAAAGCAAAGCCCAGAAAAAGAAGAATGAGAGGAATTCTTCATAACATCTGCTAAACAGTGAAAGAGTAATAGCTTGTCCGGTGTTTACGTCAAGGGCTTTCTATGCAAAGAGGAAGGAAATTCCCACAGCAGAAGAACTGTTAGCTCTTGAGGTTCAAGCACAGGGCTCTGTCAAAACTTGCTTGGATGTTCTTTGCACAAGCTCTGAAGATGGAAAGTTCAGTCAAACTGGATGCCTCAAGAGAGACTCACCAGACCTGAAAAGTATCACCTTTGTCAACAGATTTGTAAAGTTGCAGGCTGATGGATCTAATGTTGTACTAGAAGCTGAAAAAGCAAGTCATTTTGCAAGTGAATTCCCTTTCCTATATACCAAAGTTGGGGATTTGCAGGTTGAGGACATTGAATCACTTCTCAATGTTTACAAAGAATTAGATTTTGAAGCATTATGCTCTTTGTAAAGCAATGAAGAGTATAACAAGAGTGAAGCATGCCAGTGGCAGCCCTTGCTGGAAATCTTATATGTAACTTTTGGTGTTAGAGAGCTTGCTAGAGACAAACCTAGCCTTCTACAGAGTCATAGAATCCAACAATAAAGCATTGCCATGGAGTATGTTAAACTTGTGCAGGGTTTAATAATTGCTGATCAGAAACTGGTCTTTGATTACTGGAATAGGTGGTGCCTGGATTCAATAGCTCTTCAGGCTGTGAACAACAAGTTTATTGAACAGATGCATGTTAAATCAGCAATCTTTGCATTCAATATGAAGAGTCTGGAGTTTACTATTGCATAGCCTGTTCTCACTTGATTAATCTTCTATCTTGGAATTTCTCAAGAACCTCTGTGGTTGCGACTTTGCTTTCGAAAACCCTTCGACAACGCGTAGTTAAACGCAGGTATAGACGTGTATTTAGCTTTTATCACGAGTTTTTGTATTTAAGATAAGTTTTGATAGTAAATTCTTATCATAAGTTTTTATGTATTTATGATAAGTTTTGTGTATTTAAAATTGAGATCTTAGAATAATTAATACGCCTTGAAGTTTTGATGTAAACATATGAATAACAAATTTGATGTTGTCATGAATTAGTTTAATCATGTCATCGTCATCACCTAGTGCGGTGCATGCTGATGAGTCAACGAGCACATCCTCAAGTGAGGATGAAACATTACATCTTCATAATCGAGATGCATGGCTACAAGAAAAATTAAATGCATGTGTGATCGTTGTCGAGGGTGTATTTTTTGAGCACGTCGAGTTGCAATGTCACACCTCAGCATGTATGGAGAATGGGACCGAGAAAAATCACCGCACTACAACAAAAAGGCTCCATAGACGCACTTGTAGACGCAATATTTGAACTGTGTTAAAAAATGTCGGGCACGTTTATTACCGCGTTTACTGCTGCATCTAAAATTTCACATCTAAAAGCATGCTTATAGTCACAGTTACATGTCCATATAGACACGCATATAGACACACGTATTGACGTGCTACGTAAATATATAATCATATTTATAAAAAAGTGGATATACTTATATTTTGCATCTATACATGCGTGTATCTGCGTGTCTAAGAAAGTGTTTATTTTGCAAGTTTTTGACGAGAATAGACGCGCATTTATCCTACAATTTAGACGCGCTGATAGATGCGCAAAACAAAGGTGTGAAAAAAAAACCAGAGAGCATGTGGCTTTGTAAGCCACATGCTGTCTGGTTTTTTCCCCCCCATCAATATCAAATTGTATGCTTAGGGAAAACAGAGAAAGATTATTTCAAAGATTTTTATACTAAAAACAAAACAATGTATGTAGAACACGAAATTTCATATATATCGATGAAACGTTTTTACATGATGAGTTCTAGTGCTTGTGACCTCAAGCATGGTCATGGTCGCAAGCACCAGCTGAAAGTAATACATATCAAAAATGAAAACTACAAGCCAAGGGGAGGCATGCATGCATGGAGCTCCTCTACATCTCCTCAAAAGAGGCATCATCATTGCTACCACCACCGCTACCTGTGTTGCTGCCGTTGCCGCCACTGCTACTGCTAGTCCCCCCCTTCACTATCCTCAACTACATCAGGGTTCGTCTACACAAAGGATTAATGTATATAAATACCATTACAAATAATAAATTAGAATTACCTATACTTTTCATGTAAAAAATAAAACATACATCTTCTGGTTGTGGAATCCTCATGGCACGATTATATTGCTCCTCTGTTATCAATCCCTCCTTGTAGAAATGCTGCCAAGTGGATGCCCGGTTATGACCTCAATGGTAGCCTACCTCTCTAGGAGTAGGCATCCTACCAATGATATGATACTACAAAACAATTTGAACATACAACGTATTAGAACACACTACATAATGAAGTGAAACAAATTACAAAATTTAATTTTTTTAAAAATCAAATAATACTTACAAACTCAGCCTCCCATGACTCCCTGCCACCCGATCCATAATGCGACGATCCCAGGGTTGCCATCTGGATATGTCGTGCCTCTACATGCTGGCGACTTATCATTTTCTCTGCTGCTCTCTTCTTGGCCTCTTTCCACTCCCTGCGGTGGCAATTGGGTGGTTGGCCATATCTAGGGCGCCCCTGCTCTTGTCTCCATAGTGACTCCTTGGTACGCGTCATAAAGTGAGACCTTTGGTTATGAAGCGTGTCTCTCACCTTTGAACGTCCCCAATCATCTAAGAATCGTGAATTCTTGGGATTAGGGTACCTTCTATGTACTGCCCGCAGCACCTCTTGCCACAAACCATTTTTTTGGTCCTTGAAGGGAATCATGCAATCTTTGTATGTTGCATGCACGACACTCCTCAAGTAGGCTATCACTTCCCTCCCCTAGTGCTGGAAGATCCAGAATTCCACATCTACACAAGAAAAATCATATTACCATGTGTAGATAAAACATATTACATGCTGCGTCTATATATGCATCTCTGTGTGCGTCTGTCAGCGTGTCTATTTTCGCGTCTACACTTGCGTCTACACTGTCATCTAGACGCACTGACAGATGCGCACACCATTTTTTTCAAACTTGGTTAAAAAACACACAAAAAAACCTCCATAGATGACAATCTATAGCATGTAGAGAGAGAGAGAGAGAGAGAGAGAGAGAGAGAGAGAGAGAGAGAGAGAGAAACAGACAGAGAAAGCAAACAAGATTGAGAGAGAGAAGAAGAACTCACCTTCTTTGCTTGTTCTGACGAGTGGCGGCTAGGTTGCAAGCTCCTTTTTCTCCTTCTCCCTTCCCTTAGTAAGTTGCTTGAATCTTCTTCTCTTCCTTGCTATTTGGCTCTTGTTCTTTACTCTTTGGCTCTTCCTTCCTTCTATCATCTTTTTACTCTTATTTCCTTCCCTCATTGTCTTCATGAAGTGATAAATAGATATGATTAGTGATGTCGAGCTTAAATTGCAGAAAACACGCAAAAAACGCAAGAAAGCACTGGTTTAAAAAGAAAGTCACAACTTTTTTAAAAAAAATTAAATATTTGTGTGGCGCGTCTGTAAGCGCGTGTAATTGTATGTGTATATGCGCAGATAAGACATATTACACACGTTGATAGACGCACAGTTACAATTAAACTGATTAGATGCTAGCTTTTGGTTGTTTTTTATGCCAGGAGGCATATTCTACGATGGATTCCGTGAGGTTTTGCATTGGACTTCATAAAATTTTATTACTGGGGCTCATACACAAAGTGGATTCTTTGTGCGAGAAGTCGATGGGAATGCCTATCCTTTTCAAGTGTTTTGTTAATTTTGTGTGTACATGGGTGATTCCATAGCGGGTGATTCCGCAAAATACATATTTAAATTAATAAACGTTTATGAGTTTAGAGTGCGCACTTGTAATAAATTAAGGTTAGGATTGACTTCTAACCAATTTATTTATATAGCTGAAGACTGCTAGGTTTTCACTTTTGTCGGTTTAATTGTATTATTTTTCTAACAATTGTGAATGCTTTAGTTGATGTGTAGAGCAAGCAGCGGTGGTAGTGGGAAGCATTGGAGGATAGAATGTATTCAAAATTATCGTCAATTTTTTATGGGCGCGTATATTAGGCATGGAGCCTATATTTTGTCGCGCTTATTTATTAAAGTGCTTGATATTTATTTATTATTTTTGTATGTGCATGGGCGCACGATTTAAATATTTGTATTGGACATTGTATTTGGGTACGCCTGACTTCTTGGGCATCCATTAGCGTTAAATATTTATTGGCACAAAAGCAAACTCAAAAGCTAAAGCGTGCTATTTTGTAATTTGGGCTATTATTTGAGCTTGAAGATGAATAATATATGAAATACATGCTTTGTGGAGCGCTCACACAAGGCATGGAGGGAGATTGCACCCAATTGGTCTCTTGTTCATGTCGTGCAAGCTTTCTTCATTGATTTGTGTGCAAAAAGTAGATTTCTTTTGTTCTTGGGGACCTTCTGACGCTCACTACGCGCGCATACGGCGACCGATCTGTGCACCAGTGGTATTAGAGCAAAGCTGAGATCAAGAGCTTTCAATCGCTTACCATCTTGCACGAAGGCGAAGCTCCTGGAATGATCTAGCTCTACAGTCAGTTTCGTCATGAATGGTCGATACCATCGTGTTCCTGGCAATCAAGAACCCCCTTGTGCATCCTCTGATCGCAAAGGACCAGCCTCTGTAGGCGAAGGACCGGCGGTAAAGCATTCATATCCAGTCGTTTTGTTACAGAGAAGAAAGAAGAGAAGTTAAAAAAAAACAATTAAAGTGTTAAAGCTTAAGGCTTAAGCTTTAAAAAAAGCTTAAGGCCTTTTCAATTCACGATTTGTTGCCGCGGTATGCTGTCGCCAGAATTGACGGCAGAAAAAACCGCCCCCCTCCTAAAAAACGAAATCGGCGAGACAGACAAGCTTCATTAAGCTTAGTCACTTAAGCTTTAAGCCATAAGTTCTCCAAGTTTTGCAAGTCCCCAAAGTCACTTAAGACATCTCCAATAACTCTTATAGCAGCTGTTCACACTGTGTGAAAGCTGAATTGGTTTTGAAGCTTTGAGAAGTCCATGTTTACACTTGCAGACTTGCTGAACTAGTTTCAACAAGAATAGAAGTTCATACGCAGGTCATACGCAGATTATACACAGTTTCTATGCAACACTATTCTCTTGGATGACGGTTGTAACAACGAATACCGTAAACGTAAAAGAGAAAGACTACAAAAGCCAAACAAAATATACAAGCCTTGTATACCCTTCTTTGAGCTACGCTCATCCCGTTAATAAGATTTCGAGAGTGTGAGGTCTTTTTGATTTTGCAGGATGACTGAACAAAACATGGAATTTTATGGTGGGCTGAAGGTGATTTACCCGAACCAACGATGGAGCAAAAGTTGGATTTGATTATGATGCAACTCGAAGAAGAACGAAGAGCCCGACAAGCTTTGCAAGTTCAATTGTCCAATTTGCAACGATCTACCACCAACCAAGATGGATCGCAACCCGAAGATCTTATACGACGTACCATCGATTACACTTGAAGCCCAATCCATTTGCAAAGAAACAAAGATAAGTAAAAGAAACTTCAAATTTTGTACTTTCAATGGATCACGCGATGGAAAGACTGTACTTGCATTTATCAGTCAATTTGATGATTACTTCCATGAAGAAACATATGCTGAGAAAGACAAAATTAAATGTGTCACTAACCATTTATTTGATCGAGCATCCTTATGGTGGACTGTGGTCCGCAAGAGCGTTGATTTCTCCACTACCTAGGAGACTTTCCAAAAGAAATTTTTGCAGAATTTCCTTCCTCCTCAATTCCATGAAAAAGCCACCAAGCAATGGGATCTTCTACAACAAAAGGGATCGCGAACCTATTTCCCAATACACTAAACGTTTCTGGAATGCTCTATTGCAACTACATATGCTCGAAGATGTACTTGAAGCAACTCATAAACGTAAGTTTATGTCTGGCCTACTTGGACATTACGATGCGCAAGTCAATATGTTCAAGCCAACCCTTAAAGATGCAATTTCCTTGGCTCATGACACTGAAGACAAGATTCGAGGATAAGACAAGCGACCACAATAATTTCCAACTAATGGTAACTATGGTTCCAAACAATTCAATTCAAATTTTTGGAGATTCAATCAAAGTCGTTTTCTTCCATCTTCATTCCGTAAATCTTAGACATGACCACCTGCTTTGCCATCAAAAACCAATCCAAACCCTAAGCCATCCTCACAGTCAAATCCCAACATTCTTAAACTTCCTGCCATTACCAATAATGTATCTAAAGAAAAACCCATAGTTTGTTACAAATGCCATCAACCTGGACATCTAGCAGCCAATTGTCAAACCAAAAAGCCACCTGTCCATATCAATTATCTTGGAGCAATAGAAGAAGAAGAACGTGAGGAAATACCGGACTTTACGGAAGACGATGACGACATTTGGTACTACTTTGAATACTTTGCCAGGTATTCGAAGTAGTACCAATAATGTATCTAAAGCAAAACCCATAGTTTGTTACAAATGCCATCAACCTGGACATCTAGCAGCCAATTGTCAAACCAAAAAGCCACCTATCCATATCAATTATCTTGGAGCAATAGAAAAAGAAGAACGTGAGGAAATGTTGGACTTTACGAAAGATAATGATGACATTGACACTACTTCGAATACTTTGCCAGGTATGCCAACTCCCCATTCTTTGTTAACAATGAAATGTTTTGTGCATGGTAAAGAAAAGACTATTTTACATGATGATGGGAGCACACATAACTTTATTTCTGCAAAGTTAGTCAAAGAATTGAATTTACAAACTGTTTCTACACATTATCGCAACAAAGCTGCATTCCTAGGAACGAGATATAATGGAACACAAGAGGTGCATAATTTAGAAATTAAAATTAGTGAGTATACTGAACGAAGAAATTTCCTAGTTGTACCTTTGCAATCTAGTGACATTATCTTAGGAATGCCTTGGCATCATCAATACAATCTTGACATTGATTATTCTACGCATTCAATTAAAATTTATTTTCAAGGAAAACAAATCACATTGCATGGTATGCACGCTTCCAATAACTTTCCATTGCTTACTCATACTCAGGCTAAACGTGCATTATGTAAAAGTAGCAAATCTTATTTAATATGGGTGAATGAACTTCAAGCTAAAGAAAAAAAAATGCATCCTAGGCATACACAATTTCTTGCCCAATTTCAATATTGTTTTGTTGCTGATTTACCACCTGGATTACACCTTCACGTCCTGAAGATCATAAGATAGATTTAATTCCTAGAACACAACCACCATGTAAAGCACCATATAGACATAACCAAATTGAACAGAAAGAAATTCAAAATCAAATAGAGGAATTGCTTAACAAATGATTAATTAGACCTAATAGTTCTCCATTTTGTGCACCTGTTTTATTAGTGAAAAAGAAAAATAATACCTATCGCATGTGCATTGATTATCGTGTCCTAAATAAAATTGCTGTTAAGAATAGATATCCAATTCCTAGGGTAGATGATCTTATGGATAAACTACAAGGATCTGCCATATTCAGTAAGATAGATCTTAAATCTAGCTATCATCAAGTAAGATTGGATAACTCTGATATATTTAAAACTGCATTTAGAACACAATTTGGAAACTATGAATTTCTAGTTATGCCTTTTGGTTTAACTAATGCACCAGCCACATTTAGTCGTATGATGAATCGGATATTTCTGAAACATCAGCATTGTGTCATAATTTACTTTGATGATATATTAGTATTTAGTAAAAATGAGAATGAGCATTATGAACATTTGTCTTTAGTTTTTAAGTTGTTAAAAGACAATCAATTATATGCTAATCCAGAAAAGAGTGAATTCTTCCAAACAAAAATTGAATATCTAGGACATATTATTTCATCGGAAGGTATTAAAGTTGACCCTAAAAAGATAGAAGCAATTTTAAATTGGCCTATATCCAAAAATGTGCATGAATTACGTTCTTTTCTAGGTCTTGCTAGTTTTTACACAAAGTTTGTGAGGAATTTTTCATTACTTGCATTACCTTTGACAAAACTTTTAAAGAAAGGTATTGTGTATAGCTAGTTTGACAATCAATAAAAATCCTTTGATTTATTGAAACATGCTTTAACTCATGCTCCTGTATTACAACTACCTGACTTCAGTAGACCATTTTTCTTAGTAGTTACTGACACTAGTGGATTTGGAATAGGAGCCATCCTTATGAAAGATAATCATCCCATAGCCTACTCTAGCTGTAAACTCAAACGATCTGAACTTAAATATTCTACATATGATAAAGAATTGCTAGTCGTAGTACAAGCCTTACGTCAATGGAAACATTATTTAATGGGATCTGAATTTATGATCAAAACTGACCAACAAAGCATTAGACATCTCCTTAGTCAACCACAAATATCTGACCGACACATTAAATGGGCCGCTTTTATTCAAAGTTTTCATCCCCTTATACAATATCAACCTGGAAAAGAGAACGTTGTAGTTTATGCTTTGAGTAGAAGACCGACAATTCATAATATTTCTGTGATATCATTTGATTTTCTTATCCCTATGAAGGATACTTATCATCAGGATCTTACTTTTCAAACTGATTGGAATAAACTAGTTGCAAATAATTGGATTCCTATTGATTCATTGTCTTACAATAATGGATTCATGTTTTATGAAAAAAGATTATGTGTGACTATTCCATTTCAATCATTTGTTTTGCATGAAATTCATTGTCCTCCATATCAAGGTCATAGAGGAATTATATCTACTTTGCGTACATTGACTGAAGATTTTTATTGGCCACATATGGACACTGATGTATCTAACTTTGTATCTGAATGTTTAGTTTGTCAACGAGTTAAAAGACACCATGGTAAACAATATGATTTACTAATGCCATGATCTATTCCATCACGACCATGGGAACAGATTTCAATGGATTTTATCATTGGTTTACCTAACACTAAAGCTAACCATGATATGATTTGGACTGTTGTAGACAGGTTTAGCAAACAAGCATATTTTATTCCATGCAAGAAAACTTTAACTGCATCTCAAGCTGCTCAATTGTTTTTTAAAACTGTTTTCACTAACCATGGTTTACCAAAAGTCATTATTTTTTATCATGATTCTAGATTCTATAATAATTTTTGGATTACTTTGTTTGCTAACTTAGGAACAAAGATTGATTTTTCATCTGCATTTCATCCTGAAACAAATGGTCAAACAGAAGCTACTAACAGTACTATTTTAGATCTTTTGCATGCTTACACCATTTCAAAACCACACATATGGGATACACTTCTGCATTTACTTCAGTTTGCATATAACAATACACCACATACAACTACAAAGAAAGCACCATTTGAAGTTATTTATGGATATCGATTTCCTACACCTGTTGCATCATTATCAAACAAAATTCAAATTGCTGATGATATTGCTAACATGCATGCTACTATTTTTGATGAAGTTAAAGATATGATTGCCAAAGCCCAGCAATCATATACAAAATAAGAAAATAAGAAAAGACAAGCTATGAACTTTAAAGTTGATGATTATGTTTGGTTACGAATAGAAAAACGTAGATTACAAAGTGTAGATAAACACCTAGTTGTGAAATTAGCACCTAGATTTTATGGACCATTCAAGATCATACACAAAATCAATGACAATGCATTTAAACTAGAACTACCACAACATTGGAAAATCCACAACACCTTCCATATCAGTTTATTATAACCTTTTAGAGGCCAACTACCTGAACACCCTGTTTATGAAAACCCTCCTTTACTAGATGATGAAACTGAAATCCTTGAGCCTGAAACTATTATAGATACTGACTTTATGACCACTAGAACTAGCTGTAGATATTCTAGATATTTGGTCAAGTTTAAAAACCATCCGGTTGAAGAGGCCCAATGGATGTATGCTAGAGACTTAAATGCTTTTCCCACTCTGTTAACTCCACATTGAGCCAATAGCAATTAAGGACAATTGCTATCCCACCTCGGGGGTATGATGCCAGGAGGCATATTCCACAGTGGATTCCATGCCATGGTGGATTCCGTAAAATTTTATTACCGGGGCTCGTACACAAAGTGGATTCTTTGTGTGAGAAGTCGATGGGGACGCCTATCCTTTTCGAGCATTTTGCTAATTTTATGTGTACATGGGTGATTCCATAGCAGGTGATTTCACAAAATACATATTTAAATTAATAAATGTTTATGAGTTTAGAGTGCGCACTCCTAATAAATTAAGGTTAGGATTGATTTCTAACCAATTTATTTATATAGCTGAAGACTGCTAGGTATTCACTTTTGTCGGTTTAATTGTATTATTTTTCTAACAATTGTGAATGTTTCAGTTGATGTGTAGAGCAAGCAACGGTGGCAGTGGGAAGCATTGGAGAATAGCGTGTATTCAAAATTATTGTCAATTTTTTATGGGCGCATATCTTAGGCATGGCGCCTATATTTTGTCGCACTTATTTATCAAAGCGCTTGATATTTATTTATTATTTTTGTATGTGCATGGGCGCACGATTTAAATATTTGTATTGGACATTGTATTTGGGTATGCTTGACTTCTTGGGCACCCGTTAGCTTTAATTTTTTATTGGCACAAAAGAAAACTCAAAAGCTAAAGCGTGCTATTTTGTAATTTGGACTATTATTTGAGCTTGAGGATGAATAATATATGAAATACATGCTTTGTGGAGCGCTCATAGCACAAGGCATGGAGGGAGATTGCACCCAATTGGTCTCTTGTTCATGTCGTGCAATCTTCTTTCATTGATTTGTGCACAAAAAGTAGAGTTCTTTTGTTCTTGGGGACCTTCTGACGCTCACTATACGCGCATACGGCAACCGATCTATGCACCATTTTTGGATCAACATGACATGACTTTCCTAGTCTTTCAATATCAAAATGTTTGCCTCCATGTTGTAAGTATCAATGCATTTAGGTAATATGACATATATACCAAATGAAATCATATATGTCCTTATGATTAAGGTGTAATTATGTCGTCATCTTCTACTAGTATGGGACATGTTGAGTCAACAAACAGTACATCCTCCAGTGAGTATGAGACATTGTGTCTTCACAATCGAGATGCTTGGGTATGATGGAAAATCAAATGTATGTGTAATGATGAAGATTTGAGGATGACCTCTATAATACCTCAAGGAAAAGGAAGGAGCAAAGTGCTAATGAAAGAGGAACTTCGTAAGTTAAATGTATTTTGTGTGCTTAACAGCAAAGTAATGAGCAAATGGGTGACACTATATAAAGAAGAAAGGGCAAGAGGAGTAAGCGAAAGGCAAGCATTTCGTGCTAGATATGGACGTAATGTCCCATATCCAGAATATTTAAGTGTGCTTCCACATCATATTGATATAGATTGGCTACATGAAGAAATGGAGAATATGAAAAAGAGGAGGCGATGGATATATCGCAAGAGGAGTGGGAATACGCACGAGGTTTCTTATCAAAGGTGAGATATACTTATAATTAAATTATCTTTAGTTATATATGATATAATAATTTCACATATTTCATCTTTAACTAAATCTTTAATATGATCTCAACAATGTACTACTAGTGCACATTGTTCAATGCTATTTGGTGTGAAGGCAAACATTTTCGAACTCAACGTATAGATAATAAGAGAAATACCCAGGATTGTGGTATCCTTGCAAACTTCGAGGATACCAATGGCACTATGAAAGGTTATTGTGGCTTGATCCAATATATTTTGAAGCTTGAATTTAGACGATTTTTTATATATATACTAGATGTGAACTGGTTTAAAGAAGTAGTAACAACGGGTGAGCATTGCACAATTAGACGTCATCCAAGTGGTTTTGTAGTGATTGACTCTACAAAATCTCACCAAGGCAAGAATGACACATTCGTACTACCTCAACAATGCGAGCATGTATATTAGGAGCTATTTATTTTTATATATATTACTTCTTGATACATTCTCAAAATACAATAAATATATAAGTTGCTTACTTTTTTTAAAAAAAATGTAGGTTGTGTATCACCCAATGGTAAACAATAACTGATGGTGACACGTCATCCCCATATCTAATTGTTCAAAACCAATATATGGCAATGCTATCAACATAGAGATAGTTGATGACAATCCAACAATCAATGATGATGCACATGATGATGCCACGATCGATGATATACATGATGCAGTGCAAGATGATCCCCGCGAGGATGATCAAGGAAGCGCAGAAGAGGATAACAATATGGTTGCAGATGATGATGAAGAAATTGAGTATAGTAATACATCTCACAGTGGGATAGACTTATTTGTTTCATTGCCTATTTGTAACATAGACCTAGAGGTAGATAGTCTAGCAAGGGCCGATCTCATTGAAGATGAGATTGATCATTCATTGTAGCATATATAATTATCTTTGAATGATTGGATGTATATTTGTAATACTCAGAAAGACGTAAAGTTGGTAATGTATTCAAAAAAATACTACCTGTTAAGATGTTTGGTCATATTTAGGGACTTTATCAGAAATGAAAAATACATGTGTTTATTTTTGCATCTATAGGCACGTTTATAAATGCGGGTATATAGACGCGTTCTGTATACTAGCGTGACTAGACGCGCTGATACACACGCTTATAAACGCACCCGCTATTTCGCGTGTACAGTGCGCGTCTATAGAGCATTTCTCTTGTAGTGTCGATATTCATTGTTTTTAACACTAAGATTGCTAGTCTATGTTACTCAATATATATCAATGTACATGTAACTCCCTTTTGTGGTTGAGCAGGATGCAGTGCCACATCCTCAGATGCTCCCTTTCGGGCGTCGAGAGGCTGCAAAACGTCGACACGAGGAGGCAGAGTCTTCAAGAAGAGTGGAGACTAACGACCATGATAGTAGCCCTCATGAAATGCCCCATCAAGTTGTAGAGGATGAGATTTTGGACAACATGGTACACAATCTATTTTCGCAACCGATTCGAGAAGAATCTCACTTTATGAAGCCAGATGACCCACTATACATAGTGTCATCTACTGCGTTGTATGAAGATTATATGTACTCCATTCTTCGTGCGTCCCTTGAGATACTTAACTTGCAAATAATTTATGGATGGAGTAATGTTAGTTTGAATGCGTTATTGAAGTAGGTATCAATTCAGTTTGGCTTATGAATAATATTAATTATTCTATTTTGAAATGAGACACAAATATATGTTGGTGGTTTTTTAACTCACTTTTAAAAATATATGTAGATTATTATCACAAATGCTTTCAAAAGGAAACAATTTTTCAACTAAGAGAGAGCAAGCAAGACATTACTTGACATCTCTGGGAGGCCTTGATTATGTCAAGATCCATGCATGTGTCAATGATTGTGTCGTATTTCGTGGGATTCATGAGTTTGTACGAGAGTGTTCTATTTGTGGCGAATCAAGATACGAAGTGGAGATGAAGTCAATGGATGTGCCTCGTAAGGTTTAGCTACATTTTTCGATTGTTCCACGTATTCAACTTATGTTCAAGTATAAGTCTATTGGAAAGCTCATATCATGGCATGCTAATCATCGTTCAAGTGATGGAAAATGAAGGATCCTTGCAGATACACCGGCATGGCAACATATAGACAATTTGTGTGATGCCAGGGGGCATATTTCACGATGGATTCCGTGCCACGGTGGATTCTGTGAGGTTTTACAGTGGATTCCGTAAACTTTGATGACCAGTGCTCATACACAAAGTGGATTCTTTGTGCGAGAAGTTGATGGGGACGCCTGTCCTTTTCGAGCGTTTCATTAATTTAGTGTGTACATGGGTGATTCCATAGTGGGTGATTCGGCAAAATGCATATTAAATTAATAAATGTTTATGAGTTTAGAGTGTGCACTCGTAATAAATTAAGGTTAGGATTTATTTCTAACCAGTTGATTTATTTATGTAGCTGAAGACTGCTAGGTATTCACTTTTGTCAGTTTAATTGTATTATTTTACTAACGATTGTGAATGCTTCAGTTGATGTGTAGAGATAGCAGCAGTGGTAGAGGAAAGCATTGGAGGATAGCGAGTATTCGACTTATGGATTATATTTTGATGGGCGCATACCTTAGGCATGGCGCCTATATTTTGTCATGCCTATTTATTGAGGCGTCGAATATTTATTATTATTTTGTATGCGTATGGGCGCACGATTATGTTATTTCTATTTGGACATTGTATTGGGCGTGCCAGACTCTTTGGGCACCGTCCATTAGCTTTATTCCTATTTTGTGTTAAAGCAAACTCAAAAGCTAAAAGCTTGCCATTTTGTAATTTGGGCTATTATTTGAGCTTGAAGATGAATAATACATAAAATACATGCTTTATGGAGCGCTCACACAAGGCATGGGGAGAGATTACACCCAATTGGTCTCTTGCTCTTGTCGTTCATGCTTTTTACCTTGTAATTTGTGCAAAAAGTAGAGTTCTATTGTTCTTGGGGACCTTCCGACATTCACTACGTGAGCATACAACATCCGATCTGCGCACCATTGTGGCCCATTTTCAAAGAAGAGCCAAGAAATTTAAGATTTGGATTAGGTATGGATGGAATCAATCCATTTGGCATCAAAAGCACATCATACAGTGTATGGCCAATGGTATTAGTGAACTATAATATTCATCCATCCATGGCAATTAAAAAGGGACATGTAATGTTTTCTTGTAACAAGTCCACTAGTATCATCCAGGACACGTCTTAGCAGGCCATCGGAAAGGATGTCTAGAAAGCTCCACTCGGCACTCCCATGGAATGTTACGGGGTTTGTGATCTAGAGCTTTCCGCGTCTGCCACGTAGCAGAAGTATTTTGCCCGTTCCCACTTAGGATCGACCGAAATTTGGGTTTTTCTTGATTGGTCATTTCCTAACAGCAACTAGCGTTGGACCCAAGCGAACTACTTTACGCAGAAACGCTAGGTCCAAAGCGGATTCACGCCGTACTTGGTTCAAAGAGAATGAGAAATGAGGAGGATGCAAAGCTCAACCTCTCTGTCATAAGGCATAGTCCCATTCCGTTCCCCTAAAACAGTGTAAATCAGATAAGACATAGCTCTAGGTCAACGCTTTTGTTGATCGTCTCCTTTTTTTGAAGACGTTGTTCTTCGAGATTTGAGAAAAGTTCCCGGCCAACCGGGACCACCCAACCATAGGACGGAACCATGGCCCATCCTCCGCACTTTCCTTGGTTTGTTTTAGTTAGGTAAGTATCTAACACATTAATTGGACATATAACAATCAGCTTCTTTAATTAATCCATTAAGCACTGGTTCCTTCACGTAAACTTATCACGTGACATAGAAAAACAATATCAAACAAGTTCTTTATTAACATATCATCATATTTATCTTTGAAATACAAGGAGTTCCGCCCGTAGGCTTGTCCATAATCCGCCCCAAGGCTATCCTGTAATCCATAGGGATCACTATTCCAAGCTTCCGCCTGTAGACTAGTATGCGGGCCTCGAGATCCAATCCTGAGTCACGTTTGCCTCTTGTGCAGGACCCGGAAAGCAAGGGATTTACGGCCAGAGCCCCCCTGGTACCCAAGCATCCTCCTACTCCAAGTAGAGCTCAACGGAGAGACCTCTCGCGGCGGGTTCGGTCCACGTTCCTGGTGCGGTCAACAACCCCCTTGGTTAGGGTTAGGCAGGCAGTCGGGGGTAACTGAAGCTGCCTCTCCCTTCAGGCCTTCAACCTGAAGTATAGATATTCTTTTAATTTGTAATTCATAAATCAAACAGTGCTCTAAAATCTCTAGTAAGCACAAATATTTCCATTAATCGATCTTGTTGTTGGCAAACTGCTAAGGAAGGAATCCTTCCTTTTGAGTGCATCTAGCACTCGACCCGGGGTGCCTTGCAACTTGGCAAGATCCTTTGTATTCTGGGTTAGGGCATACCATATTAACCTGATTTGGTCAATCCTAAAGTTCATTGGATACTTTAGTTTCCGGATTTTAATCTCCCTTACTTAGAAGGATATCAAAGAATACATCCTTTGCAAGATAACTTGCGTAAGGATCCGCCATCCTTGTTGAGGGTATTTAATATTTCTTCTTGTGAATCAATCATAAGACCATATGACTTTGTACTTGCTGCGCAAGTCCTGCATCGTAATATGTGATGAAACAATCCGTTTCAGTTTCTTTAAGCTAACGTTTGTCAGACCTAGGGTCTCCTTTTATTATTTTCTTTAAGAACCTCAGGGACAAACCCTAATTCTTTTATGTTTACGATTTATTGACCCTACAATCAGGGAAGGTGGGCAAGTATTTAAGGTATAAACGTTTCCTGGATTTAAATCATTCCCAATGCATATTTCGCAGCATAGGTATTTCTAAGTTTATATTAGTTCGGTTAACTTTTAGAAGGTAATATTGAGATCACCTCGGCACGATTTGTTATCTATGTGACAATTGATTTTTCAGTCCTAAAATTTATTGCTTTGAGGTTAGGTAAATTCAATTAATCTTCCATTTTCCTTGCAAACAAAACTCATGCCAAATAAACAATCTTTTCCTTGGTAAGATATGAAGTTAGCAATGATAACTTTCTAGAGTTTAAGCAACGTAAGAAACCTTTCATGAATTTCATATTCTATGATGATTCGTTGTAAAAAAAATAGGGGTTAATGGTGCAAGATGCAGTTTTAGTTCATTGGATACTTTAGTTTTCGGATTTTAACCTCCCTTACTTAGAAGGATATCAAAGAATACATCCTTTTGCAAGATAACTTGCGTAAGGATCCGCCATCCTTGTTGAGGGTATTTAACCTTTCTTCTTGTGAATCAATCACAAGACCATATGACTTCGTACTTGCTGTGCAAGTCTTGCATCGTAATATGTGATGAAACAATCCGTTTCAGTTTCTTTAAGCTGACGTTTGTCAGACCTAGGGTCTCCTTTTATTATTTTCTTTAAGAACCTCAGGGACAAACCCTAGTTCTTTTACGTTTACGATTTATTGACCCTACAATCAGGGAAGGTGGGCAAGTATTTAAGGTATAAACGTTTCTTGGATTTAAATCATTCCCAATGTATATTTCGCAGCATAGGTATTTCTAAGTTTATATTAGTTCGGTTAACTTTTAGAAGGTAATATCGAGATCACCTCGGCACGATTTGTTATCTATGTGACAATTGATTTTTCAGTCCTAAACTTTATTGCTTTGAGGTTAGGTAAATTCAATTAATCTTCCATTTTCCTTGCGAACAAAACTCATGCCAAATAAACAATCTTTTCCTTGCTAAGATATGAAGTTAGCAATGATAACTTCCTAGAGTTTAAGCAACGTAAGAAACCTTTCATGAATTTCATCTTCTATGATGATTCGTTGTAAAAAATTAGGGGTTAATGGTGCAAGATGCAGTTTTTATACCTTCAAGATTTAGCTGAAATATACTACTTTAGTGGGTAAATAATCTTGCTCATAATTCGTTTCAATGCATAATGCTATTTGAAGGAAAACTATGTTTTATACATTATCCATTTTGCATGTTCAATTAAACTAAATTCCTTCATCGTAAATAACTAGGACAAAATATATCTTGTCCCTAACAATTCATCTTGCATGATTGAATTAAAACCGATATAAAATCAAGAAGGAAAAACCTGGTTTTGGGGTGAGATATCCACATGGATACCGGGACATGACCCTCCCGCAGCTACTCCTTGGACTTTCTTAGGCAACATGGCAGTTGTAATCTTTCGAACGTGAAGGTAGCTTTACACTCCTTTTCGGAATTCCACCGCCGCTTCAATGCTCTTCTTCTTTCTTTTGAGGCAAGGAGCCGTTAAGGGATTGACCACGAGAAGGGGGTAATAAGACCTTTAACTTGAATAATTAGTGATCTTCGATCAATTATCGGCACCCCAAAATTCAAATGGCAAAAGCCTAAAGGTTAAATCTTGAAACTTGAAAGTTTGAACTTTGAAGCCTGAAGGTCGTTCGACGTCCACGGTCCACCTCGTCTCTCCACGTCCCATAGACCACTGTCACCGCTACAGCGCTGAGCGCTTGTGGAGAGGGAGTCCACTCTTGAGTCTCTAGGTCTAGCTGCCCAAGGAACCAGCAGTTGGTGATTGCTGCTCCAGCCTCCAGCTCCTGTAGGCCAGGAGATTCCACTCGGCGTCTAGACTCCACGAGTCCACTGTAGTATATTCTGCCCAAGTCGCCCCAGTGCACCCAAGGTCCCAACCTCTAGGACAAGGTTAAGAATATAATAAGCTGAGAATATAACAAGATGAAGCCTGAGAGTCGAGACCACATAAATCAGAAAAGGAAGCCTGCAAGGCTTAAGCCTTAACTTGAGTCTTGTAAATTAGAAAATGCAGGGTTTAACAGTTAACTTGAGTCTTGCTACTTGCATAATAAAATGAGAGTTCAAACTTCACTCTGTTTCTCTCTCTCTCTAGTTCGTTGGAACTTGAGTTTTGGCAACTACCTTAATTGTAATTAAAACTAAAACGTTTAAACTGTAAACATTAAACTTAAAAAAGTCAATTCATATTTCAAAATTATAATTTAATATATATTATTTAAAATCTTTTTCAATATATATTTAGAAAGATCTTATCTTTCTACTTTAATTATGAGAAAGATATTCTCTTTCATGAAAAAGGTGAACCGACCCAAATCCTTTTCACTTGTATTTTTTATAAATAGGTAGTTCCTACTCACATTGAATCGAACGAGTTTTCTCTTAAAATGAACAGGTCTTAGGATGAAGCGAACCTGCCTTTTCCCGAACGCAAGTCTGAGATCTACATCCACTACGTGTTCTTATATCAGAACGACCCACCACGCGTTCTTATATCCGAGCCAGTGTCAGATAAAGAAGTCCGGACAGGAGCGCTAAAGCATCGCATGATGGAACGTGATGCGTCGCAATAGTAAATATGCTTTTTAAACGCTGGCCGACCGGCACGTGTGATGGTGTGACACCGTGAGTCGTGACTGATTGCGATGTCGAGCAGATAAGATCGGTAGAGGACTCTCTCTCTCTCTCTCAGAGTGTATGCACACAGAGTATCCATATATACACGTTCTGGCTGTCCAAGCGCTTCACAATGTATGCTGTTGACGCCCTAGTGAAACTTGCAGCTCAAACAAACTAGTAGAGTACTCAGTAGACTCGCAATCAAGCTTGTAAGAACTCGTTACTGTAATTCAGAGCATTGTGTTTTGTGATCAACAGAGGATCATGTGTCCCATTGTATGTGTTCCATTGTATGAGATAGTTGCCAATTACGGCGACATTGGACTGTACATGCAGGGTCCGAGCAGACGTGATCGTCATGTGGCTGGTTCATACACCCGTGCGTCTGATCGGAGGGCAGGGTGGCACCGCGGTTACTTTTGATCAGAGCAGGAACGGGGAGGTCTTGAGGGGGATAGGGGTGTGGGCGGGGGGGGTTCGGAGCTGCGAGGCATCCGGATCTGGATGCCGGGCTCCGACAGCTCAGTTACCTACGGCACAACTGCGGGCTCCGACAGCTCAGTTACCTACGGCACAACTGCGGGCTCTTATCAGGAGTTCCAGTTCCAGGTCGGCGAGCGCATCACCCAGTTGTCTTTGTGGGGCAATGGCATAGGTAAGTATCGTACGATGACGAGGTATTGCTAATATAAAGTATGACACTAGTACTCATCGTCACAATGCTAGCCCAACTAGTGATAGTTGCAGTAGTAATAGTAGCAGCAATAGTGATAATAGTAGTAATGGTAATCATAGTAGTAGTAATAATAGGATGGGAAGTAGTAGAGTAATAATAGTGGTAGTTGTAGTAGTAGTAGTGATAGTAGTGGTAATACTAGTAGTGCTGTAGTTATAGTGGTAGCGGTAATAGGATTTATAATTATTGGCATCCCCAAACTAGCACTAATAATAGCATCATAGTGGCAATTGTACCTATTGTTCCACTTGTTTTTGTTAAACTTGTTGTCCTTCAATTAAGGACCCATTTCATACTAATCAAGTTTGTTGTCTCATTGAAACATTAGTCAAGTGTGATTGGTAGTCTAATCTCTATGTAGTAGGTGACATTCAAAGGCCATACTAAAACAAGGGTTCACTATCACATGGAAGATCATTGCCTTTCTTTTTTGATGTGTGTGTGTGTGTGTGTGTGTGTAATTTTCTAAAATAAACTATTGTTTCTTAAAAAGCAAGAGATCCATACATGTCAAGGTTAGGTGGACCACTTAACTAGAGTTAATAGTGGGTAATTTTCATGGGACATGCACCTTGTCACCGCACAATTGTATAAGCATATGCGCTAGAGGACAATGCTAACAAAAAGATCTAGTGCTTCTTTGGAGTTTCTCTTTACCTCACACATAGAGTATTACACACAACAATTTTGGAGTGATATCATCTAAACATGTCCTCAACTTTTCTTTTGCGACATTCTTCAAAAACTTGAAGGTATCCTTTATCATGCTAGTATTCCTCAAGTACATAATATCACATGCAAGTATATGAAATAGCACCTCCACTCTTAACCATGGTAGTTGGGATTTGATATATAAGAATTACAAAACAATTGGTCTAAGTTAGAAAATAAAAAGCACTTTTACTATTTATTTATTATAAAATAGAATTTGATGTTTTGAAATGCTTCATGATCTATTAAACTTGTTGATCTTTTCACTGGCATCTAGGCTTAGTTTTTGTGATCATCTTATACTCATATGCTTATGTGGGATCACAAGTGTGCTATCTAATTCAAACGATACCAAACCTAAAGGATCATAGTAATCCCAACAAAAAATCAAAATGGTGCAACTTTTAGGATGAAAACTTGCTATTTTGGAAAAAATGTTTTTCACTTTTACATTGTTCATACCTATCCTCTATTGTAAGAAATGGAATAACCATTTGTGTGCGTGTGGGGGGGGGGAGGATGTGCATGTATGTATGCATGTAGTGTATGTTTACATGCACATGCTATATGCTTGAGTTCTACATAACATTTCTTGCAACTTTTTAGGAACACGTTCTGGAGGCATTAGGTTTCACACCACAGAAGGTCGCACGTTTTTCCATCGCATGACATCTTGGAGCTTACGGCAAGAGTACCCTATTGAAGTGGCATCCGGTCTTTGTGTGGGTTTTATCATAAGAGCTAGAGGAGATATTGATGCATTGGGTTTCATGTTCCTAAGAAGCATAGCATTTGCTCGCATGATCAATGTAAATTACCCTACCTTGGCTCTACAAATGGTTGGAATTGTCCCTGTCACACTTGATTCATACAGTGACTCCAATAATATAGGTACCACACATAAATGAGTAAAATTATATTTTAACAATTTATGGTTTATTGAGAAAAAAATTTGTGGTGTGTATACAAGTCACTACTAGAGGCTATCCTGCTTAGCGACTTGAATGGCAACTATAAACTACTGAGTCAAGCAGGTGATTATTAGCTAGTGTTGGATGTCGATCCAAGCTTGTCGCTAAGGGGGCTAGACTCTAGTTGTGTGAATATGGGTGACTTAGGGACTTTATCTGCATCTATTCTAACCTATAGTTTGTTTACACCACATATAGCTACTATTTCCAAGGATTGGACTTTCGCGGGTAGCCGAACAGTGACGATATCATCCCCATGGATGCTCACTACAGGGATAGAGTACTATGCTAATGTAAATGCTCAAGCAGGGATTCCCATGATTGAACAAGTCTTAGGAGAGTTTGGATGGTCAGTGAGTATCACAAGAAGCTACACAAGCACGCATGAGGAGAGTTAAACCCTCAGCTGGAACCAGTCCGGAACCCTACAGTCAGGGCAATGGATCTCCCTTCAAGCTACCACCCGGAGAGGAAACATCACAATACCCTACCAAGGGACCATGGAGATCACCCTCCAGTCTGGCACTGTGTTTCGATACCCCATCTCCTCTATGTATGTTGGCATGGATTTTACCAGTTTGAAAATAACCAATATTGGAAGTAGAGCTGCATCAGATGAGGTCGATCCTCGAGCCATTGACAAAGAAGCCCAAGAAGGAGATCTAGACATCCAACACAATATAGAAGTCGATGAGTGTAAACTCCTCGATCTATAGCTGAATACTCTGCTATTCTCATGATGTTCGTGCCGCAATTGGACATCGTCTCCAAGTAGCCAAATAATATGGATTTCGTTCCTAAAGTAACTAAAATTTCCTCTTTCTCGACTGTTATCAGCATATAAGCTTCTTGAGCCAAAGAGGAAGTTGAGTGTTACTTTTCCTTCTAAGCTACAATCTCATATTTGTGTTTTATGTAACCTCATAGTGCTTGAAATAAAAACCCACATGTACTGTAACCTCATAATGAAAAATCACTTTCAAATTTCGAGTTTGAAGCTTTGGAAAATTGTAAAAATCCAAGGGACTTCTGTTAATTTTTAAATTTACATTATGGTCGTAGTCGTCGTAGTCATGATTGTAGTAGTAGTACCAGTAGTTTTCTTGTTTGTTGTTGTAGTAGTAGTTATTTTTTCTTTTCTTGTTTATTGATGTAGTTTTTTTTCTTTTCTTGTTTATTGTTGTTTAGTTTTCTTGTTTGTTATTGTTGTTGTAGTAGTAGTTTTTTCTTCTTTTCTTGTTTGTTATTGTAGTAGTAGTAGTAGTAGTTTTTTTTTTAAATTTTGTTTATTGTTGTTTTGTTTTCTTGTTTGTTGTTATTGTAGTACTGGTAGTAGTAGTAGTTTTTCTTGTTTTTTTGTTTTTTTTGTTGTAGTAATAGTAGTTATTGTTGTTTTTTCTTCTTTTCTTATTTATTGTAGTGGTAGTGGTAGTAGTAGTGGTAGAGAGAAAGATGTTTTGTTAAATGAATTTGGTAGTAGAGAGAGTTTTGTTAAAAGACATGAGAGAGGGAAAGAAAGAGAAAAATGAAAAAGGAACGAGAGAGGGAATAAATATATAATATAATAAAGAAAGAGAAAAAGAGGGATGGAAGGAGAGAAGAGAATAAATTGATAAAAACAAAGAGTGGTGGTGAGGTCCAGTGAGGTTTGGTGCAATACCACGAGACGAGAAACACTTCGACATACATTAATTTGTGGGTGGATGGAGACTTTACATACGTTAATTTTGCTGAGTTATAGAAGAAATCCCTTCTCAAACAATTTAAGAAATAAAAAAAGAATGATAACAATAACAAATTGTTGTCGTAATGTAGACCAAATGGAAAATGATGAAAGTCGTGATGTTCAAGATCACGAGGCGTATCTTAATCAGCGTGTCCCATGTCCTTGCTTTCAATGTAAGTTGGCAATTAGAAGAAAACGTCGATTGTCTTTAGAATATGTACAATGCTTCGGTGAGTTTCAATCCGAGATCATTGATCATGCGTTCTCAGATTTTGAGTAAACGATAATAAAAGTGTATATCAATCATGCATTGTGTTCGCAAGCTAATTGAATACCATATACAAAAGCATTGGATGTGACTGGCAAATTTTCTATCTAGGGAGGTGACGTCTCGTCCCAAGGAGTGCACCCTTTATTACGGCCAATTAGAAGAGTTTGTGGACGTGCGATAGATAGAGTGCCTGAGTCAATCTACCACTTGGAAGGTACTATCCAATCTATACCGTAAATACCAGAGGAGACAGACAACCTTCCAGACGTATCTACAATCTTGGATCCTAAGATAGAGGCAATGATCGATGCTTTGATGCCCATGGATGTTGAGACTTGTGATCCGCTTAGAGAGGAAGCATTCATACTATTATATGATGGGTGCTGAGTATCTTGCCTGCAGATATTGCTTGCACTCCTAAGTGTGCAAGCAAAACACGGGTGAAGCAATGTGAGTGTGACCGAGTTGTTCGGGTATCTTGTATATACGCTTCGTTGATTTATTTTTGGTACTATTATTAAAAATATTTGTGCTTTTTTAAGGTATTTTATGTTTTTTTAAAGGTTATTAAAGTATTATATATTATCACTTATAAATATTATGCTTGAGTCTTGTGATGATGCACAACATGTTTTACAAAAGCTTGGAATTGACTATAATGGTATCCATGCATGTATCAACGATTGTATACTATTTCAAGGAGAATATGAGACTATGGAGACATGTCCAAAGTATGGTGCTCACATGTATTGACAAGACTTGCAAGGGCAAACCATCACTCAAAAAGTTCTTAGATAATTTTTGCTTATCCCTCCCATAAACCACATGTTTCGTACGTCCAGCATGGCAAGCTTGACAATGTGGCATGCACAGAATAGGTCCATAGATGGAGTTCAACGAATATCAGTGGATTCATGCGCATGGAGTCACATTGACTCTACCTTCGGCTCAAGAGCCAAGGAATCTTTGGCTCAGTCTTGCTATGGATGGCGTGAATTCATTCGGTTTGCGCTCAACTTCTTACAGTGTGTGGCCTATAGTCATTGTCAACTACAATATCTCTACATGACTTTCTATGAAGAAAATATATCTCATCCTTAGCTTACTCGTTCTCGACCACTACAAAGTAAAAAATATGGACATGTATCTTCATCCATTAGTGGATAAGCTTAAGATTTTGTGGGAGGAGGGGGTCACCGTGCAAGATATGAGCAAGTACGATGGTGAACGGTCCACCAATATTCGAGCCATTCTCATGTGGACCATGCATGACTTTCTAAGATTCGGAGAGTACTCAGGTAAGTAGGCTTCCGCTCTTGTTGTTAATATCTATCATAGCTCATTCAAGTTTGTATTCACTAGATAGAGGTATTGGGATAGGTCTGGTTATCTCAGGTTATCATGCATGTCCATTGTGTAGGTCAGAGTTAGATTCCCGAAGATTACGAACCATGAAAAAGATGTTATATCAAGGACACACCGCTTTCTTGCCAGAGGGTCATGAACTCAGGGAATGCTTTCTTGGACGACCTCTAGCACGCATGAAGCTACAAGCTGAAAATGGTCCACATAGAGTCACATCCAAACAGAATGCGACGGTTCTCAGTTTTCTACGAGTTACCATATTGGACCCACTTATAAATCAACCACTTGTTGGATCCCATGTATATTTTCAAAAACCTGGGCAGCTTGCTATGGGACCACATCATAGGAAAGAGACACTATAGGGGCATAAATGGATTTGAAGGAGGTAGGTAAGATGGAGACACTTTGGCCGTAGTCAAGTGCTGATGGTGGTTGCTTGCAGCTACCTCGCACTCCTTAGATTTTATTCACTAAAGAAGAGTGCATTGTGAAGCAAATAGTCAAGTCTATCCACACTTCGATGGATATGATACATTCTCTCAAGTTTGCATTTTCTAAAGACAACCAGTTATCAGGGCTAAAATCCCATGATTAGCATAAAATATATCACGTTTGTACTACGAATGGATTGTAAGTGGCCGATGTATTTTTCTATTTGGAGTATAGTTGTTTATAATGCTTTCTCGTTTGTGGCAATTTGTACTACTAATCGCGATCGGAGAATACCTTACTCTAGAAATACGCGAGGTGATTTACAGGTTGTTGACTTTAGTACAATGGATCTCACAGAAGGAGATTAAGATGTCCTCTATTGAATCTGCGAGACGGGGAGCAGTGGAGACGGTTTCTCTCTTTGAGAAATACATGTCTATCAGTATGCTTACGATACAAATCCACCTTCTTGTGTATCTTGTAGATGAAGTGGAGATTACTAGATCTGTCCATACGCAATGGATGTTCTTCATGGAGCACTTCATAAAAATCCTAAAACGCTTTGTGCAACAACGAGCTCGACCAGAAGGTAGTATGGGTGAAGGTTGGTTGGTGTCTCAGGCGCTAGTATATGTTTCACAATGGCTACCAACAGTGGATTCAGACAATAGTATTCTATGGTCGCTGAAGAACAACGATAAACTGACTGGAGATGTGGTGGTTGAAAATGGGGTAGAAATAAGAATGGATGCTACAATGGAGGAGAAAGTGAATCGTTTTTGTATGTTGTATCATGCCTCTATGGAGACGTGGCTCGCTAGGTACCAGCAAGCTAGGAAAGATCGAGAGGAAGCGCGATCTGAATTTCGATGTAGTATGCGCCATCGACTTATTCCATATCTTGAGGGCATGGAGGAGATACCACGGTTTATGTCAACAACACGACGGTTGCATGGAGCTTTGACCGTAGCGTCTCGTGAAGGGGCAGAGGTCTCAACCGAGGAGTAGGAATTCTCGAGGGGATGTAGTCCAAAGGTGATGATGTTTTTAGGGTTTGTTACATCTATATTTTATATACGATAACTAATTGAGTGTTTCAATGTACATTACAAAATATATAGTGCAACGTAGTCGCGCGAATGACATTTTCGTGTGGATCGTATTAAAAAAATTAAAAAAATATGCTCCACAATAGATTGTGGTATCATGGCAAGGTTTGAGTAAGAGAGCCAATGATGACCAGCAACGGATCCAAACACGGTTATAGATGAGATGGAGTATTTTGGGAACTTGCAAAGTATTGTCACGGTGGATTACCGTAGCTTCTCCATGATCCTATTCGATGTGCAGTGGTTCAAAGTGGTACTTGAAGGAGTTAGAGCAACAATTTAATGAGGTCCATCTAGATTTCTTGAAATAGATTCCGAAAAAAAATGGACAGATTTGTGCGACATGTTTGTGTTGTCGGCCCATTGTGAACATATGTATGAACTCATGTGTTTTTTAATTGTATTCTGACATGGTACATGTCACAATAGTTAAATCTCTCTTGTACGTGATTGTGAATAGTTAATTTTCTATCCAAACCCCGACAACCTCGATGGTGGTATGTTATACCTTCAGCTTCCCGAAATGCGAGAGTATATGATTAAAGCGATATTCCGAGCATAGATGAGGACAATATGCAAATAGAGGAGTCGATATAAGGCCACCGAAAGCTTGGAGCATATAGAGGAGCTAGCATTGGGTAACAATGATGGAAATACAGGAGTCAAAGAATTCTTTGACAATGAAGTAGACTCATCATTTTGTGGTGACATGTCTATCGACCTTCCAGTGTATGCAGAGTTGTGTCAAGAGATCCATTCAATTCGTTGACGAATCGTTTATAAGGGTACATAAGATATGTATTTTAAGTCATATCATTTTTTAAATATTTATATTACCATGCTTTGTATGATTTATATTGATTATACTAACATCATTTGTTGTTTGTGCAGGTGACATTTGTGGATATTTAGATCATCAGAATAAGTCGAGGGATGAGCGACGAGGAGCTACATGAGATCTTCATGCATATCTCTCTAAATCAGATGGCGAGATTCAGAGATATGACGGACCAGGAGCTGTGTTGGACACCATCAGGCTGCTCTATTAGATCTACTTCAGTGCGCTCTGATGCTTCAGTTTCTAGCAGACGAGATCAATGCTCCAGACTTCGGCCAGATGGAGGGAGTGTTTTAAGGGGATGCTGCAGAAATTTGGTCGTCTCAGGATACAAGTGCTGCTTCTCGCTCTCGTGGCGGTTCCAGAGAGTGTGGCTTAGGTGATTGTTGTGGAGATACGTATGCAGTGTCTCTGTCTCGTTGTTCTGCTGGAGTCGCGTCACCTCCAGGATTTTTCATACCTATGGGGACGTTGTCAAAGGGTTTTCAAAAATAAAGTCGCGATCACAAAGGTCCTTGTGAGATTCCAAGACGGAAGATCGGATTAAGACAGTTATAAGATGAGACTTTGATGACAAGGTTTAAGTGTATTACAAACTTGGTTCAAGTACAAGCAATAAGATGGATTCCAAATATAATGATCAATCAAGAGAGTCAATACTCTCAAGAAAACCACATCAAGATCTATATCAAAATACAAGAGCTTCAAATATATCACCCAGTCTTCAAGAGAATGTCTTCAACTCTAATAAGTGATCAAGGCAAGAAAGTTTGCTAATCCAACTGCTAGTATTTTCCAACAAGAGTATCCTCTTTGAACTTTCTTTGCAGAGTTTTTCCAAGATTCTTCAAGGTTTAATACATTGCTTCAAACTCAAGAGTATTCCCCTTTTTGTAGATAGATTGCAAGACCTGCAATTCAAGAATACAAAATTTGCATACCATCCTGAAGAGAGCAGAGATGATCGGGAAGCATTCAAGACTCCGCGACACAAAGCAAGGTAGCATTCTCTTTCTTTCTTCTTCCTGCGCAGACCATCTGTCTATCTGCTTTCTGATTAACCAATCTAATTGGTCTCGCTGCCCACAACTATACATATATATACACAAGATTTCATATATCTATGCAGGTCATCTACCTAGGATCGCACCGGTCAGGTAATGCCATGTTATTATGATCCTAGAAAATCTTTGGATGATGGTCGATTATTTCTCAATAATGCAGTTGTTGATGTTGATGAAGACGATGAAGATGATACTGCCCTGCTTAGACCCAATTGCAGTTGCTCCTGCAACAGTGAGCCTTGCGAGTGTTATGTCCAGGAGGCTTTCCTTTTCCATTCTTCATCCTCAATCCATTCACACAGTATAGAGGAGTTCAATCTCTCCTTATTGTGTTCCCAGTCCTCATATGAATCCAGTGTGTTATCGGACTTTTTCTTCTTTGCTTCTTGGCCAGCGAAAGCATAGATTTAGCCCGAGAAAGCTCATTCGATCTTGTCGCTGATCCTGCTGGTCATGGGTGGAAAAACTGGTGGAAGACGTTGAAGGGAATCAAATGCAGCTATCTAATTCTTTACTTTCTTAACAAGCTTAGTAGGATCAGCGCCACGTACATTTGCCATCGGCAGTAGTTATTCTCCAAGCTTTTCTTCACATGAAGTGAGCTGCTTCTTCTCAGCAATAGATGCATCCTCATTATGAGGCGGCTTTAAAAAAAAAAATAAGTATGAGTAATTTTCCTTTAACAATGCTCTTAGTTGCTGCATATAACATGTCAGATCTTCATGCTGCTTTGCTTCTCCCTCCCGATCATCATACTGGTCAGTCCCCCAAAAGAATCGTGAGCTTCCGATTTAGCAAACCCTCCTTTTTTATGCATACGCTTTTTAAAAAAAACGCAGAGTCCCCCTTTGAATATCGTTGGCTCCCCTTCAAAGGTCAATTTTATGGCTATCCTAAGGGCTTTCACACTCATCACAGTGAGAGATCCCACCAAGGAGCAAATGTTGGTGCATATAGTGACATGTGAATGGCGATATTGAGGTACAAAAAAAGACTATCAGAACCAAAATCAGAGCAAAGATAGATGCCATAACATAAGAGTCATGATCTCACTTTTTCAAAGCATCCACACTTTTGGTTTCTCTTTGAGACTTGTGCCATTTTAATTGCAGCAGCCCTTAGTCGTCCACTTGTAGGGCATTATTATATTTCTTCTTATCTTAGATCCGAAATTTCTTGTACCGCTTTGACAGCTTCATCAATCTTTCTTGGCATCCGTTTTTTTAATATTTTTGACATGCACACATGCACAAGCATTCATTCATACACACGTAGAGATAAATGTACACAGATAATATTATTTACAATGGAACGAAGTCCCAGTACACACACGGGTTTAAGACGATAACTGAAAACACACTTACGAAAAAGTTAAGGTTCATACATACACAAACACGCAAGCCACACGCAGAACAAAATGCAAATACGACTAGGTATACATGAAACATGAATGTCAAATACACAAACTTTTTGGTGGATTTCACACCTCGGATATGCAACATCACGACATCTACTCTAGTCACTCTGGCTTTTGCTCAGCCGTCCGTAGGTGGCACCCCTATGGATGCTACTCGGATAGATACTACCTCGATAGGTACACCAAATATGCATGGGTCTCCTAGATATGCCCAAGAGCCTGGCGGCAGGTGGGAGAGGACCTATCTTAGGCATACCCCAGAGAGATATACCTACCTTGTAAATGATAGGTCAGGAGCCATCATCATGAATGATGAGGGGAGGAGGATGATGGCTTGTATGAGAAAGTTGTGCCAATAAGTTTTTCAGCACAACGTCTTGGATCATTGGAAGAATATACCGGAGGGGAGAAAGGACCACATAGTAGCATCCTTGCATGAGAAGTTTCCGGTACCAGTCGCAGGAGATATGTTTTTTACGGGCTGGATGATATAGTGCATACATGCATACATGTCACATAGACGATCATACACACGCAAGGCATTCAGGAGTGGGGCTTCAAAGCCCGAGTAGCTAGACATGGACGATTAGCGCCGACTCAAGGAGGAGGCTACAGATTCTCTAGGACATTGGAGATAGCAGTGCAAGGCAGTGAGGGCACGATTAGAGGCCAGAGTGGTCCATCATCTTGGGAGTGGCGACCACAAGACATATATGGAGAACTTTGTAAGTTTTTTTTTGTTTTGCTTGCTTATTTTTTTGCAATATCCTTTGTACTGACAATCATGTTTCTAACAGTTGTATTTTGTTTTCTTTGCAGTACTTCATTACAAATCGCGATCCCACCAGCCTTGAGATTTAATATGCAGAGAGGCACGGTCTTACTACATTAATCGAGCGATTGTATAGATGCGACGGCCCTGTAAGTCACTCATCTTTCTTGTCTGTAGTTACTATGTTTAATTAGAATACATTATTGTATGGTAGATTGATATGTAGTTGTTTCTTTTTTTTTACAGAGTCCATTCGATGCTCCTTTGCGGTAGGACGAGGTTCTAGATGGCGAGGATCTATAGCTTGCCCTTTGATCCCTGGAGCTCACATACTCTTCTTTTTTTGTCACATGATCTGTGTAGACATTTTCTATGTAGTAGTATCTTGCCATGATTGTACCGATCACTTTCATTATGTGATCATATATTTATTTCATGTATCAGTATTATGATTTAAGTACACTTTGTCTTTATTTACATGAGTATTATACACATTACTAAAACTATTTTTTATGACCCAAATAAAGCACATAGTGCTATATGTGGTAGGGCAATTACTGTCGCTATTAGTGTTGCAAATTTATTGTACGCGTTGTTATTAGTATCGCAAAATGCGTCGCAAAGCGTTATTATTTGTATCGGTATCGACACTGATACCAATGCAAATAGCGACGTTGATAACGATGCTGATACTGACTATTCTATGGTATCGCTAATAACGATGCTTTTTGCGACGATGGGGACATTTTTTAATGAACATTTTTGTTACTTTAATGTCGGTATAAGGCCTATATCTTGTAGTGTTTTTCCTTTGTATTCCATTGTTCACATGTCTTTAATTCATCTACAATCACAGGGTCACTCAGCTGCTCCTCTAGCTCATTTTCTTCACTTGAAACAAACTCGAAGAGGCCTTTTCCTATAAGGTAACAAACTTCCATGATGAATAGTTGCTTTTGTCAAGCTTATCAATGATGGGTTTTCCATTGTTTTATGCAATTATCATAAAATTGATATAAAACAACAAGTCTTCTACAACCTTTCATAACAAGTATATAATAATATACCAGGTAATATCTTTCACTAATTGCTTAATAGTACATGTACTCTATAATATGTTTGCAAATAAAACTTGTCTTTGCTTCCTAGCAAACACCTCAAAACTTACAAATTTGAAATCTCTAACTTGTGCATCAACTTTTGGTCAATACAACCAGAATCACAATATCCCTTGAAATTGTTGTCCACAACCTTATAGGTCTAAAATGAAGCCCAAAATGGTCTCAGGTGGCTAAAAAAGCAGTGAAAAGGCCTCAAAAGACATATCTATAGAATATGCAATACTTTGCTTGTACACTAAACCTCACAGTAATCTAAGATTTTTGCTATGCCTTGCTTGTGATACCTCCACAACTATCCAAGAGATAGAGTAGAAGAATGGGAGAGCTTTTTACCCAAAGCTCCCTCACTCAAATATTTGCTTCTTCTCCTTCCGTTCATCCTTTAAAACTAGCCTCTCTAAGTGGTATCGCTTTGATATCATATCACGAATCGCATGGTGATGGGACTTGCTTGAGTTGTTGTTTCAAGCACACATCATATACACAAGAGGAAGGTTCACTCAAGAACATAAGAAGAGAAATGGAGGCCAAAATATTTTCTTACTGATTTCTTCTTCTTCTTTCATACACAGTACAATGTACACAAAGTGTAGATAAGATATAATATAAAGGAAAGGAGCCTACTAAGTCAAATAGTACATAACTAACTATACTACTTGGCTGGCATTATAACTATACTACTTGTAGGTGGATACAAAAAACTAAATATAATGAGTGATACGTCACTGGCCATGTGAAGATCATAATGACCATTGATGTGCTAAGTGTAGATGTGCGGATCCATCTAGGTAGGCAGTCTATCATCAATGTGCGCATGTGTTGATATTCCCATCTCAATAGTTGAAGCCTTGGATCTAACTAGCTTGCTCTTCAAATAAATGTAAACTTTTCATTTACATTATCCAAATACTGATTTTCCAATTACTATTCACCTACGTAGAGGGCCAATACACAATGGTATGTCTATTGGGCCAAAAGGGTTGTGCCTCCCTTTAGAAGGTGTTATATAAAGAAGTGAAGGAAAAAGGAGCTAGTCTCAAAATTGTGATATGGATGGTGAGATTTTAGTATGGTTGTGGTAAGCTAGTCTCAAAATTATACCATCATGGAGGCCTCCATGTACACATAACCATGCATATAAGATGCATATAGTTAACTATGACTTAGGAGTTTCATTTCTCTCTCTCTCACACACACACACACACACACACACACACACACACACACACATTATAGTTCACTTCACTAAAAAAGCTAAGTAATGATTACTTGCATGCATAAAAGACTCAATTAGAGTATACTACAACTCATGCCCAACAAAATCCCACCAAGATATCAATAATCCAAACAACACATCAAAACAAGACATTATTTGCCTCTAGTAAGACAAGTGGATAGAGGTGCATAAACTAGCACTTAATTAATAAGACATTACACAAAAGAAAATAGGAAAGAGAGAAAATAAGAGAAAAGTGCACGGAAAGAGAATGGATAAATCTTCCCCATGCATAAGTGGACACTTTCCTCATGCATATATTTTTAGGTTTGCATTTCTTACCTTTTGTTGCTTAAAAATCGTTAAAAATATTAATGTGGGCTATTTGCTTTCTTCCATGAATAACATGCTTTTATTTAATCATTTTCTTAGAACCTATCCAAAATCTAACTTTAACAATATTATTATCTTGCCCTAGGGCTATAATACAAAGGTTGCAACAATAATAACAAATTTTGCATATAAGAGCATAAATATATCCACGAATAATTGTTCCAAGCTAAGAAAACCCCATGTACCAAAACAAGTTCCATTGATACATAGATCAATATAAAGATAATTACATCTCCATGACTTGGTCTGATAATTTTCTCACGAGAAATACAAAACACATTCTTTTCCTATCATGACATATCTACAACACACAAATGTGACTAGTGTTGCACATTCTTCTTGGTGCTTCAAATGCTAACATTGGTGATCATATGCTCTAGCATTGCAAAAATTTGACCTTGTTTTTGCAAAAGGATCAGACACACTGAGAAGTTCTTCCATTTTTAGCATGATCTCAGAAGGCCTATCTTGCTGCAGTTAAAGAGGAAGAAGACCATGGAGAAAAGGAAGAAGAAGAAGAAGAAGAAGAAGAAGAAGAAGAAGGAGAAGGAGAAGGAGAAGAAGATCACCAGGAGAAGGACAAGCCTCACCAGTCCTTCTACGCCTACTTTGATAGATTGTTTTTGCCTTGTAATGCCTAAAGCCAAAATGTCTTTATCATAAGCTTGTAAACTCCTCATGTAGCCTTATACTACAGCTTTTGTATACTTTGTGAGGCCCCTGTTACAGCCTCTGGATGTCCACCATGTTTGTGGTACCCATACTTAGTCGTTTTTGCGATAGCCCTAGTGTTTTACCATGTTTATGGTGTGCCTACACTTTGCAGGTGATACTTTTACTAAAGCCTCTACACACTTTGTACTTTTGGTTGTGATTGAAGAGGGGTGTTGAGATTTGCAATCACATCCATGCAGCCTCTTTGGCATGCAGGCTATAGAAATCCCATAGGCATAGAGGGAAATAGTGGCACCTACCCATCTCTATATAACATTGTACTTGGTTGTCACTTTCATATGAGATGAATGCACTGTCGCTGTCATTTTTATTTTCAATTTAGTGTACCTGCTACTTGGTTTTTGTCCTTCATTCAAGTCACTTTGTCTCTCTCATGTCCAAGTACATATGAGTTTGGTCTATGCCTATGAGCCTCCATTAGCACTATACAAGTCACTATAATATATCAAATCGGCAAATGAAAATCCAAAGTAAAATATTATTTTCATAAAACCTTAATACATAAATTATCATAACATTGAATGAGGGTTAAAAATAAACTATCCTCAAATGATTGAAAATTCAATAATATGGGTAATCTAATCACATTCCTAGTGCTATCTCGTAAAATAATTCCACACTAAATTAGCAAGGTAATTTATAGTGCCATATGTACTACCTCTTTTGCATTCCCTATGAAAATAAAGCAACCATAGATTTTTGAAAATTGTCTCATGTGATGAATTTGTGCTCATTTGAACATAATGTGATAATGAGTGGTATGCAAATATTGGAAAACATAACTTAGAGTAAGTGACAATTCTTTAATGCACTCAAATTCTTGAATAGAGTTAATTATGAATTGGCCAATGAGGATGATTGCTAAATGTGAATGCATTATCATTTATCATGTGTATAATATGAAATTGCTCATACGATCTTAGAGTATAATTTTATTTCAAGATGCCTTTCAATGTATTTTAATCTCCTCTTTTCAATACAAAGCCATTCTAAGTCATTTTCTTTGAACCTCATAGCCTTACATTTCATATTTTCTTGAGTAGCACACCTTAGCTGAGATTATTTGATATTTTCTATGAAATTGCTCATACGATCTTAGAGTATAATTTTATTTCAAGATGCCTTTCAATGTATTTTAATCTCCTCTTTTCAATACAAAGCCATTCTAAGTCATTTTCTTTGAACCTCATAGCCTTACATTTCATATTTTCTTGAGTAGCACACCTTAGCTGAGATTATTTCATCTTTTCCATGGCCTCTTCTAGAATTTTGAAATAATCATTAGCTAAAGTACCACCTCAGCTAGAACATTCTTAGCTATAGGGGTTATAAGAATGGGCAATCTCTAGAGTATCTTAGAAGGTGTCCTCCCAATGTGGTTGAATGCAAAGTGTTATTGAAGGCAAGATGTAGGATAGGTCAATGTGAGTCCCAAATTTCTGTTCTATCTATGGTGTAGAATCCAAGGTCAAGGATAGTGATGTTGGTCGTTTTCATCTAACTATTTCTTTGAGGTGGAAAGCTTAGGTGAAATCCATTTTAGAGCCTAAATGCTTGAATAATGCTACCTATAAGTGGTTAGAAAATCTAACATCATGGATGAAAAGAATGACTTTAGGAAATATATAATGGGAAAAGTAGTCTTTATTAACAACTTATGATTAAAAGAATGACTTTTGGAAATCCATGATGGGAAAAAATGGTATTTATGAACAACTTAGTAGCTTGAAACACCATATTAGAGAATTTGGGAATTTTCCAAGTCTCAATTTCAAATAAGTGATAGATATTTAACCAGATGATTAAATCTTGATACGTATTTGAAAGTGTGACTTGGAAAGATAGCTTATATAGCATTTAGAATAGACTCCACCTTTAAGTAAGACAACAAGATTTGACCATGTGGTCAAATAATAAAGGCATTGGGGGTTCCCAAAGTACATGGAAATTTCCAAATTCCCTAATATAGTGTTTTGAGGTGCAATTAAGGTCTTTTGTATACGGAACAAAGTAGGCTTGTTTATTGACTCTACTAGCTGTCCAAATCAAATCATCATGAGCAATATACGCAAGAGTATACATTTCATTCATTCCAATGCTCCTAAATAGTGCACTATCATACAATTTCTTTTGATAGTATGAAAATCCATTTGGAAACTTATAGTGGCCAAAAGTAGTGGTGTTTATGCTTGGAAAAATGTTCCATGTAGTAGAGAAAGTTTGATGCACAAGTGGATATCATGGAGTCAAAATTTTACGTTTGAATAGTTGAAATATGATTCAAAGATGCATGTTCAATCTTATCAAAGCTAAGGAAATGATGGAATAAAGCATTCTCAATGGGTCTATGACTAAGTTCATTAGTAACTACATTAGCATGACCCAATTGATATTGAATCATGGGGGGAATACTTTGAATAAAAAGTTCCCAGTTAATGTGATGATAACAAATAACTTATTAAGTTAGTAAATGTTTAAGTTATTGAGCAATTTTAATAAGGTCTTGAGGGCTAATATGGTAGTGTTCCCAAACATATAATGCATGAACTATGGCCAAAATTTCATTATCATAGCTATTATGATTTTGTTCGAAAGGTTTGAGTTTTCTACTTTCACAAGCAATGGGTTGATCATTTTACATTTAAAAAACACCTATATTAGACCCATTAGCATAAATGACCACTGAAAAGAAAGGTTGGGAAAGGTCAGAGAGTTGTAAAACTTGTATATGATCCAAATGGTATTTCAATGTATCATAGGATTTCTACTAGATAGGTCCCCCTTTAAAGACAATACCGTTAAATAATCTTTTAAAGTGTCAAAATTCCTTGGTGAGAGTAGGATTTTAAGTTGGAAAAAGAGCCAAAGACATGCTGAAATATGTCAGTTTAAAGAAAAAATGGAAACTCACCGAAAGAGGAAGACATGGATTTGATAATTTAAGTGGCCGTGGAAGATGGGAATTCAAACGACTTCAAAAGATCGACCTTTGCAGTGTTTGCAAATTTTTTATACTTTTTCCAAGTGCTGGATTGAAGCACGACAAGTTCCTCGTAGTTTAGGACTTCAAAATGAACATGCATAAATTTTTGGAATGGGAATCGAGTACTGGGAATGCAGAAGGAGCTAGAGGTCAAACTTTAGGGAGGTCAAATAAAGCCAAGATTTGAAAAGGCATGGCCTTTGGGGGGGGGGGGGGGGGGGGGGGTGCGCTTAGCCCCAAAATCTGACGATTACGATGTGAGACAGATTGAGAAGTCTCATCTTGCAGTTCGATTGCCGAAAGGTGTAGGGCCTTTGTTTATTCGAGACAAGCACGACGAAAGTAAACGCTCAAAGAACTCAAAACGATTTGATTCACAAAAGTTGATAACGCAAACTCAAATTAATCCAGCTACTCAATGCTCAGATCAAATTCTTAACACATCTTAGAGCTATTCTCGTACTCCATGATGCTCCCTCCAACTCTTTGACTTCAGTGCACATAACATAGTAGCCCATTGCAGTCACATGAGTATAGTGCTTCAACTTGAAGCGACGAATCAACATGCGATAGGCACTACAATACAAGGCTCGATTTACCAACTCCAATGTCACCTAGAAGAACCAATTTAGCCTCCATATTGGTAGTGCCAATAGTCACCATGTCTCTTAATTACGAGCTTGATCTACAAAATTCCAGGAACGAGAGAGGGAACCTTGGCCCGAGGAGACTGTTACAAGCAATCAGATGTACGTGAGCTTCCTATTTATCACCTTTGCAACCAAATTGTCGTTACAATGATCCTGACAGTGCACTATGTTACACAATCGAAAACACAAGCTTATAGAATCTTTGACTTTGTCACATGAGGAAGAGTTGCTATCCATACCACCTTCATGCCTACATATACAATACCATCATGGACCCCATCGCTGAAGATGATCTAGCCTAAAAATGGTGTCTTATACGGTGCTTTAAAAAAAAAACTTAATACAAAAGTGTCTGCCAAGTTTGGCATTTGGTGCTTTTTCTAGGAGTGGCTCAGTGTCAAAGTAAGTATTCGTAAGAAGACTATTCACATCCAGCACAAGCAACAATTTAAGTAGCACCTTTTGATCTAGCTTCAAGTGCAAGTCTCCCTAAAGGTCTTCAAAATTTCCATCTATAATCGAACCACATTTTCTATACATGTCCACCAATGTTGTACCAACATACAATTCTCCTTCCCACCCCCTTTTGATTGCATCAGCATGTATTTCTTGACATGTTTCTTTAACTCCTGTAATGGTGCAAGCTTTTAATATGCAAGCAAAAGTTATTGGAACTGGACACATGCGTGTGAGCTGCATTTCTTTGAAACACATCAATGCTTTTTAACCAAATCCATGTTCACCATATTCTATGGTTAATGCATTGCACAAACTTTCAAATTTCATATGAATCCTATCAAACAATTGCCATGCTTCCGCAAGCAATCCCATTTACCATACATGTTCACGAGTATATTGCCAACCAAATTATCTCTTTCTAGTCCTTTTGCAATGCGAGCTAAACTTTAAGAGCCGATGTTGAGCTTGACTTGAAGCATTTGAGATCATTTTTGGAGCAAGAAGTGCCTGAGAAGCATCAAAGATCAATTTTTCAAAAAAAAACAAACGATGGTGGTAGATGGCGGAGCTAGACTTTTCCTACATGCATTTCAATGTGAAGAATCCAATGCAAGTCTCGGTTCGTCGATTGGAGGTTATTTGACCTTCCATTTAATCCCCACAAGGTTTGGCATTATAAATCATCTATTGGATCCAGGAGCTATAAAGTGCATGACAGGGCCCAAGTTTTTAGATTTCAACATCACGAAGTCAGCCATCTAGTCAGATCGCAAATTGGAGTTTGTTTGCACCCCCAAACAGGCTGAAAACCCTTCCATGGTAGTGTGAAAGTGGTTTTTTTTGAAATGGACATTTTATAAATGAAATGAAATGAAACTCAATGAAAAAAACATACAAAAATATGTCGAGATGCAGGGAGGGGCATTTTTTGATTGATGCTCTATTTTTTGGGGATTTATGTGCCTCTTGGATGCTCAATCATGTAGAGAGAGAGAGGGAGATCCCTGATCTATGCAGAGAGGGAAAAATTTTAATGGTAACCATGTATAATATGATGAAGGCAATGAAATTTTGATTTTTAGTCTTTCTCTCTCCTCCTTCCTCTATCCTCTTGTGGGTTGTTCATATGCATCAATGAAATAGAGAAGGGGGTGGGAGGTGATGACAATTTGAAGCAAACGATGTTGATGGACTAGTAGAGGATGTAGATCGGGTCTGCAGAGTGCATCAACGGCAAGAGGGAAGAATGAGCGGCCTCTCAATCTCGGGATATGCACCTTGAACACGTGAGTTTCTATGAGTAACTTGCCTTTTTCTTTGTTTGATGAAAGATAATTGAAGGAAATGAATGATGATGATTGATCTTGGTTGCATATAATGAATTATCTCTAAAATTAAAGAAAAAACAAAAAATAGTGATGACGTAAATAAATTTTCCTCAAAACACATAAAACCCGCAAAGTGTGATTTTTGATGAAATCATGAAAATTTGGGGGTTTTAGCGAGTGTTTTGAGTTTCCATTGTAATATTTTTGCTGAACAATGTTACGAGCCACGTAATTCTCATGCAATGACAATTCCGGCATTGAAGATACAGATGGTGAGATTTTTATGTTGTACACAACATGACCCTCCACTGGCAAAAATCGAGACTAAGGTTTGACGGAACTCGTATATCTACATGTGAACCTCCTCTTGGGAGGAGGTCAAGAGGGAATTGATAGATTTATGGAAACTTTTTTTAAATATTAACCCTTCTTTTCCCCCCAACCGAAGGCGGTGCTAGAGGGGAGGGAGTGAAGCGCGGATGCATAAGCTTGCTTGCTGGAGGTTGTGGAAGGGAGAATGGCCATGCAACTGGCCCCATGGGGGAGAGAGGTCTCCCCTATCCTATAAAAACCCCCTGGGGGGGGGGGGGGGGCGTAAGAGGAGGAAGGGTCGTGACGCCGCCTGGGTAAGAGAGAGAGAGAGAGAGAGAGAGAGAGAGAGAGAGAGAGAGAGAGAGAGAGAGAGAGAGAGAGAGAGAGAGAGCAACGTCGTCGTGTACTATGCCCTGAGGAAGAGCTTTCGCACAAGAGCCACCAGCTGCCGTCACCATCCAGTCGCCCAAAGCCGCCAGCAAACTCCCATCTCCACGCCACGTTCGCAGTAGAGAAGCTTCTAAGAAGCTTCTTGGAAGCTTCTAAGGAGTGGGCTCTCTAAGCCCCCTTTTCTATTGCCTTCTCAAGCGGGTTTTTATTACCCCGGGGTTTCTTTAAACCCACTTTTCCATTTCAGTCTTACACAAGGGGTTTTTATTCCCCCGGGATTTAAGCACCCTTTCTCCCTTACATCCCCCATAAAGCTCAAACTAGTTGGGTTTTTAAGCCCCATTCCATAGCATTCGCACACAAGTTTATTTTAAACCCCTACTTTCCTTTTAAAGCCTCCCATTGCAAGTCTTTTAAATCCATTGTATCCCTTTTCGTGAAGGCCCTATTATATTCGGAATTTTCGAGTCCCCTTTCCCTTACATTCCCCAAAAGCCATTTTGCCAGTTTTAAATTCCTTCCCATGGACTCACATAAGCCCATTATAACGAGGATTTAAAGCCTTCCCCATTGTACCCGTCACAAGCCCAAACTCTTTGCCGGGTTTAAGGCATTTTCCATTGAACCCTCCTAAATATAACTTCTCTTTCCTCCAAGCTTCGAGGAGGAAGCCTATAAGGTATTCTAAAGCTCGATTCTAAAAGACGGTGCAATCGGCAAAGGAAGCCGAATCTCAAAGGGAGTTTCGCGTACGAGGGAGACGGGCCAAGATCATAAGTCTGCATCCAAGGCAAGAAGGTCGAATTCTTGATGGCCCCTAAAAAGGCACAAGGCACAATCGTAGGAGGATCATCTCCTAACATTCATGTAGACATTTCACCAAATCCACAAGTCCAGGTTTTCTTCCTATTTCTTGATTTACGTCGAAGTATTACAAACATGCATGGTTAATTCATGGAATTAGGTTGCGCTTATGCTTGTCAAATCCACCTGGTTTGATAAGATGCACTTTTGCGCTCGAAATACATTGGGTAATTTAAAGGAAATAACTCACGATTGAAGAAATGGGTCAATTGTATTTTTCAATGAAACGAAAAAAAAAAAAGGAGCTTAAGATCTTTATGCATTCTTAGCAAGTGGTTTTTATGCATTGCAAGGTAATGAATCTAGATCAACTAATGACCATCATTACAAAGTCAATTATTGTTGTACACTTCGATTATGCGTGGAAAGATAAATTGCATGTTGCATTATTAGACATCTCTTTCTTCGCAATGATTCATTAAAGAAGGTTGCTAACAACCGTAGGAAATTGCAAGGCGTGGAAATGATTCTAGGGCTACATGAAGTAGATTAAACTCTAGTTAGTTGTGGCATAAATCTCAATCAATTACATAAGTAGTTACGAAAGGTTGTGTAATGCTTATTCAGCATACAAATAATTCATTCAAAAATGAAATTAGGAAAAGGCTGCATGGTTTGTTTTAAACATAAAACCCTAAAGCTTAGTAGCATGAATCTTGAATGCGTGTTCTAGAGGATCAATAGAAATTATGCCGTAACTTAGCATATGCTTTGATGTTAACTAGAAAAGTTAGGGTTTGTACATCTAATCATACGTAGGCAATGAATCATGTGATTATGAGAATGGTATCGTAAATATCTTCTGGAATAGACAAGTAAATTGGGTTACCCTAAACACCTAAAGACGCAAATGAATCGCTTAGGAATGGTTAAATCGATGCAACATATCCCAAATGCTAACTAGGATTTAGCACGTTGAGGACGTGACCTAGTCACACTTATTGCCAAGATGAAACTCTCATACCCTAAAGACCTGCCCACATTCACGGAATGTAGGGACAAAAGGATATACTTGCGAGAAACGATCTAGGTTTTCCACCCTAAGGATCACTGGCTAAAGAGATGAAACTCGGTTTGAGTTGGAACCCTAGGACCAACGATGTCGGCCTAGTGCAATCAGGAACGGATTGGATATGAAGACACCCTAACCTTGTTTCCTATCTAATCATGATTCCTTGATAAGAAGATGTCGTTCGATGGGTAAAATAGTCCCATGGATCAGATGTGGCACTTGTGCAACAAGTTGCAGAGTCACATGATCTTGTGGTTTGACCACAAGAGAATGGCCAATTCCTCGGAATGAGATTGGCATATTCTTGTGCAAGTTTATCTTGAAAAAGGATAAGTAGTCATCCTAATATAGTACCTTTCTTGGGAAAAGAGACTAAGATAAGGGAATTAGATATTTTGCTTGGAAGTAAAGGACCAATCAAGAATTTGGAGTAACCTATTTTCTGTTAATAGAACTTAAGGTATTGGTTAAGTTGGTTTAATAGGGTATGGCCCTAACCTAAGGACATAAGGGTTAACAAACAAACCCTTGGGGATCTTTCCAAGTTGCAATTGATCCCAAATCGAGTGCTGGACACATTCGGAAAGAAGGATTCACTCCTTAGCAGTTGGCAAAAAAAAAAGCGACCACTGGAAATGATTGTGCTTGTATCAGTTAAAGAGCACTGTTTGCTTTGTTTGCTCAAGGAATTAAAGGATGAAAAGATATCTAATGCTTCAGGTTGAAGGCTTGAAGGGAGAGGCAGCCTTAGTTACCCCCGACTATCTGCCTGACCTTAACCAAGGGGGTTGTTAACCGCTCCGGGAAGGTGGACCCAACCCGCCACGAGAGGTCTCTCCGTTGAGCGCTACTTGGAGCAGGAGGACGCTTGGGTGCCAGGGGGGGCTTTGGCCGTAAATCCCTTGCCTTCCGGGCCCTGCACAAGAGGCCAACGTGACTCGGGATTGGATCTCGAGGCCCGCATACTAGTCTACAGGTGGAATCTTGGATTAGTAATCCTTGTGGACTGCTGGATAGCCTTCGGGCGGATTATGGATAAGCCTACGGGCTGAACTTTATAAATGTATTCCAAAGATAAATATGATAAACTGTTGACAAGAAACTTGTTTGATACTATTTTTCTATGTCAAGTGATAAGATTATGCGAAGGAACCAGTGCCTAACGTACTAATTAAGGAAGCTGCTTGATGCATGTCTAATTTAATGTGGTAGGTAATTAGATAACTAAAACAACTTGGGGAAAGTGCGGTGGATGTGGCCATGGGTCCGTCTTACAGATGGGTGGTCCCGGTTGACCGGGAACTTTTCTCAATCATGATGGACATCAAGAAGATCGTTTCAAAGAAAATGAATAACAAGGGCGCTGACCTAGAGTCTGAGTTATAATAATCCCAATTTACGCCATTTTAGGAGAACAGAATGGGACTATGCCTTATGGCAGAGATGTCGAGCCTTGCATCCCTCTCGTTTCCCATTCTCCTTGAACCAAGTGCAGCGTGAATCCGCTTCAGCCCTAGCATTTTTGCGTACAGTAGTTCGCTCGGGGTTCGACACTAGTTGCAGTTTAGGAAATGACCATTGGAGAAAACCCTGGTCCTAAGTGGGAACGGCCAGAATACTTCCGCTACGTGGTAGACACGGAAATTCCTAGATCACAAACCTCGTGACATTCCATGGGAGTGCCGGGCGGAGCTTTCTAGACCTCCTTTCCGATGGACTGCTAAGACGTGTCCTGAAGGAAACAGGTGGACATGTTACATCCATGGAGTAAAAAATAAATATAAAAATGGAGCCAAGTTCTTTTCATTAGTGGAAGCTCACAAGTTTGATTTTTTATAATTTTTTAGGAAAATAAATAAGAATAAATAGAGAAAAATTTATAAAATAAAATTTTCACTATAAATAATTTAAAAAAATATGATTAATATTTGTGGATGTGTAGCAAGGTTGAGGCATGAGGATTAAGCCTTAGATCACCCCTTTTTTTATATTTTAGTGCGTTTTTATTGCTTTTCATATGAAAAAATTGACATATAATGAACCTTGAACCTATGCAACGTGGCAAAACTTAACCGGTTAGGAAAAAAAGAGAGTAAAGGTGAGAGATTGATGGAAGTATATAAAATTTTGATTCATTTGGTTTATGCAAAGCATATAGGCTGATAAAAATTTAAATTTAAGGAGACTAGTAGCACGAGGAAACTCGGTGCTAGTCTCTAGCAACGTAGCAACAAAGAATAGATAAAAAATCATTAAAGGACTGTTTTGCACACCACATGGTTGATTTCTAATCATAGAATTTTTTTGCACAATGGTCATACACTTATGCATTTTGCATGCCACATGGTATAAAACCTAGATGCATAGCACTTGATTGCCTAATAAATGACCAATGTGGAGTGTGTGAGGATTTCAAGGCTGTAGGATAGAGGAGCGGTTCCTTGGGGTAAGTCTAGTGAGGAAATATCAACTCCTAGATTATTTCATATACAAAAGTCTCTATGTTGGATTAGCGCATCAAGGAGCCAATCCGCGATATGTAGGAGAGTTGTAGTGGGGCCATAGTGTTTCAACCAAGAGGTTGACTCCTATGTAGATGATATGTGGTATATTATACCATTTTGTATGGGATCTCCCTTTGAGGAGTAGGGAAGGGCAAACGTTGGACTATGTCCTATTACAAATGCAAAATCGATATTAGAGTTTATGTAAAATATTACACGACGCAGCGAACAGAATCTGAGAAAGAGATAGAGAGTACACAACAGATAAGAGGAGAATCAGTAAATTCTTTAACTTCAAACAATTGATACAAAGATGGCCCTGTCCACCCGTGCGCTTTCACTGTGTGAAGCTTAGATGGCGATCTAGACAGAAGATAGGTGAAGAGCTTAAGGCTAGCTGGAACAACAACTCTGACTGGGTGAAAGATGAGTGAGTGATGGGTGCGAAGGGATTTAGCTTTTATAGCCTGTGAAGGTCGTTAGGCCATATGAGCCTCCACTAGTCGGCCAAGGAATATTCCAGGGAATATTCCCTTTACCATCGGGCCAGGGGCGCTGCCCCCGGACCCCCGCCAGGGGGGCCGCTGGCCCCCCTGGGCTTAATGCAATGTGCCTCGAGTTGCTACCAACTTAACCTCTCCGTCTAACCCAAAGATTAGACCCACAATGGTCACCTTTTTGCCATCCGGTCACATAGACCTCATCTGATATACAAGTTAGGACTCCACCAATGTCCGGGCTCACACTTGGCTTCTCCTCATAATGGGGGCCTTACAACTTTGAGCACCATGGATCATTGGTAGCACCTAATGAGGGTGGGGCATTGATCATATCTAACAGTTTAGTGTAGTGTGAGCCTTAGATACTCTTGGCCATAAGGCCGTGTGGGGTGTCTAGTGTGTCTTAGAGGTTTGGCTAGTGCTAGAGAGCTAGTGTTGGGCCCGTTTCAGATCCTCATAGGTGGTGCATTTGTCGGGAGTTCCCTACAAGTGGCAGTTTTCGTGCCTTGGTTGATTGGGACCTATACCTTAGTGTATGCCAAAGGTTAATAAGCTAGACTCACAAGACTGTCAAGCGGAGCTCCAAAAGCAAGAGAGGGCTGAATGAGCTAGACGGTGGACTCAGATAAATCGAAGATACTCTCTGCAAAGGATCATCCCAATAGCTTTATAAGGCGGGGTTTTAATAACCCTAGCTTGACACATAGTCCATTAGGGGGAGGAAGCTCTAATTCTTCCCCCCCTCGAATCAATCCCTCCACTTCGAGTGGACCTCTAGTTCGAGTTATTCAAAACCCTGCCATGCTCTATATCCCGTTTTTTCATAGACTTTATTCCTAATGCCTCTGTATAGTCTATGTGGTGCAAAGTTTCGAAGGCCAGTAGTCGCAATGTTGATTTTTTTATTATCAATCCATCCATAATTTTGGTGTGGGATAATTTTTAAAATACTAAACTATATCGAAATGCAACGAAACTTTACATACACATTCGTTAGATGGCCAAGAGCAAAAAAAAAAGGAAAAAAAAATGCATGCACAACTTTCTTGGTGAAAAATAGCTCTAGACACTAGACTTCAGGCCAGAGGTCTAACCAGGAAAGTGGCTCCAGACGCTAGACTTCAGACCAAGGGTCTGCATGTATTTTTTTTTCAAAAAAAAAGAACTCTTGGCAACCTAAGGAGTGCGCGTGTGAAGTTTCATCACATTCTAATAATGGGTTATGGATTTACGATCACATGATGGACAATGCATATGAAGCTGCATTAACCTAGTTTTGGGATTTAAATGAGTTAAAAGTTCATTCTTCTTCTCATTTTCACATCTTTCTTTCTTTGCTTTCCCCATTCTCACAACCTCAACCTCTGTCTCTTCTCCATCTTGCCCTCCTTGAGCTTGCATGGCACGCGCCAAGAAAGCATGTTGCCATTTTGGCCATGGGAAGGCCTCACGCCAAGGCCTACCACCTGGATCACAAGGTGAAGCCTCCTCTAGTGCACTGTAGAAGGTGCTCCCCATAGAGCACAACAAAAACCATAGAAAAAGAGGAGATGGAAATCGGGCACTATCGCTCTTCAGGAGATAAAGAGAATCCAGCACGAATATGAGCTTCTCATCCCGAAAAGATCTTTTCATAAGGTTGTTCGGGAAGTCATGCACAAATTGGAGCTGAAAGAGATGGGAAGATTTTGGGCACGAGTGTAAGATGGCCCACCAGCAGGAAGGTGGGCTACCATAGCTACTATGGAGGCCTTGCAAATGGCTACAGAGGGGTTTCTCATTGACTTGTTCGATGATACACAACTAGTGGCCATCCATGCAAAGTGTGTCGCAATCACAGATAAAGACATGAACTTTATCACTTTGACACAGCAATGAGACTCCTCCATAGATTATGAGATTAAAGATGCAAGGTTTTGTAATGAGTGTTATAGCACCATAGCATCTTGGAAGGCCAAAACATTTTGTATACTCTGCCACATTGGAATATTTATATATATATACATAATATCTCATGTGATGTGTACTGAATTCAAATAATTGAGTACAGTTGTTTTTATTTTGTTTCTTGAAACACGACTCTTAATTTTTTTTAAACATATGCATGCATCAAAAGTAGTAATACATATGGATACGAGTTATGTTATTGCCTATGCACAATTTCAACTGCAGTACTACACATTGACATAATTAAATTGGATTATGTTAACATATGCGAATGTGTCATTCACATACCACACATTATCATCACATTTACCGAACTATACATTTTTTCAATAAATACTTATTTATAAGTACAATGTAAAATATATTATATTCATTAAGAAAAATACATGCGATGGCTGATAGTGATGGTAGATACAAAAATCCAATGGCCAACAAGAACTCTCATTTGTTCCTTGGCTTTTTCATCCGTGGTGGAGAGGAGGGGCTAGCTTCTGATGAAAATAGAAATTCTTTCTTTGCTTCAAAAATGACACGCTCCCCCTCTAGCTCTTTCTCCATGAGAAGGGGATTTGACACTTTAGCAAGGTCACTTAGTGTAGCAAGCACACACATTGCTCCACCATGCTTTTGGTCAAACAAGTAAAGAAGCTTTGACCGCTTGACTAGCACCACCTTCTCTAAGCTAGATGTCACATGTATCGCTCGTAAAGGTTCAAAAAAAGCTCAAATTTTCATGATTATTTCTTGTCCTCATGGTGAGAACTTCTTATGGAAGACCACCAAGTTTGCAACGAGGTTGCCAATGTACCCCTTCCGAGCTGAATCCTTCCATCCATTGGCATGTCTAGCTCCTTCTTGCCTTGATGCATACTCATCTATATATAGTATGTCCTGAATGGCAAAGTCAAATCAAACAATATATTTAGTGACTAACCTAGCATTATCAGAAAGCGATGAAAATTGACGGTTGGGTGCATCGGGTCTCCTAGAGTCCACCAGTGAGATCTTGGCAAAAAATGATGCATACAGATACCCTGTTGTTCGAGCCAAGATCTCATTGGTGGACTCCAGGGGACCCGATGCACCCTACCGTCAAGTTCCATCACATAAAAATATATGGTAGTTAGAAATCTCACCTTCTCTAGATCATCTTGTATCTTCATTTTCTCGTGTGTGAGAGAGGCACCTCTTTGGGCAGAGGGATCTACAAACTCCTTGGTAGGAAGTTGGGGCCTTGGTTTGAATAGATAATGCTCTTCAATCGAGGTAATATGCTTCTCTGCCTCCTATGATGACACTCATTGTATCTAATCTTGTGCCATCATATCTTCTAATCTCTGCAATTGTCCAATGCACATCCATGTAATCATAATCGATCATGTCTTCCATCGAATGCTTGACTAGGATGGAAAACAAATCTTCTCCCTTCATTTTCAAGTATTGTAGCACATATGTCACAAGCAAGTATTGTATACCATCTACTTCAATGGGCGTTAAGGAGGCAAGGTTGGATTTGTTGTTGCTTGTGGGGCTATTCTAAAGAAGATGGCACCATGAGAGCCAACCCTTGCTCTACCACCACCCAATGTTCCTCTTAAACATTTATGAGCTCTTCAATTGGCTCTTCTCGCGTGTATGTGATAGCAACAACATGTGGAATTGTATCTTCTAGGGGTGTATCTGATGCAAGAAGGTAAATTGCCAATGCGCAATCACACTCCACGTCAAGATACAAAGGTGTTGTACCTGCTGCACTATCCATGGGAATAGTACAAACTTTGTGGGAGAAGGATCCACGTGGATCGGACTCCCATTCACCACTTTTTGTTGAATCTTCCCTGCCCGAAATACCATGAGCTATTCGAGAGGCACCCAAGTCAAGTCAAATCCCTCGATGGAGTATGTGCAGGTAGTAATGGTGCTCACAAAGTCTTCCAAAACTTGAAGGGGGGATTCAGCAATAAGAGCACGCTTTCAAGGTTGAAGTTCTTAGAGAAAACCTGAAATATCCTATCACCCTAACTAGCAAAGATAGTCTCATGGATCCACTCGTTAAAGTGTGCGCGAGCATCCATCATAGCAGGTAGGAGGGATGTGGTGGATATAAAGAGTTGAAGAGAGAAAGTGTGAAATGAAACAATGAAACATGAACTAAACTAGTTCTATCTTAAAAACCTTAAGTTTAAAACCATTAAGGGTTGTTCACATATGATATTTAGTCACGGCTTTACTTACATCTTTGTAAAGTTTACATGCATATATAAATTTATTAATGTTGAAAGTTTATAGTAAGTACATGATTTTGCATAAATACCATAATTTTTAAATATTGCAAGTTTGCAAGTGAAAACATTATATTGGCAAAAAAATCAAAAAATTTACAAATGTTGGATATTACAACTTGTGATGTTGGGATTTTTTGGGAGACTCTACAATTTTTAAAATATTTGCAGCCACACACATTCTAATGGTAATAGTATCCTCAGCTCGGCTTCAAATTTTCCTACCATTTAGTTTAAAATAGAAGTTAACAGGTGGATTCTGCATTAACATTATAATTTCTTGGCACATTATACACAAGGGCCAATCATCCTCCATTTGAAACACTTGGGGCTCACGTCCCTCACAAATGACAGTAACATCCATAGCTACAATTTCACACATGTCTTGATCAAGGCACAACCATTTATCCTTGAGCATCCTCCATCTATGATACTTGAACACTAGGCATAAAGTCTGTCATGTAACAAAGTACCTATAGTTGGAAAGGAAAGTTAGTTGATCCATTCCAAAAGTAATATATTAGTCAACTAAGAGATAAAAATTTTACCTGAAAGCCATGTCCCTTGTTATGACTCAACACTCCACTGTGTTAGGACTGTGAGTCATTTTTTATGTCCAAGTTTTGCCTAGAATCCTTGTTACATAATCATCTAATGCACTTTTTATGACGTATGTGCTTTTCATATGTCTCAAACCCTTACATTCCTTGAATATATGTGCAAAAATTGCAATTGGTATGAACCATCTTAGATGTACATTCTTTAAGCTCATGCTTGGCTTCATAGAGTTCAATATGTCTGCTGAAATTTTTGTACTACACATGTGCAAAATGTTGCTATTACACAATGGCCATTCTAAGCTATGGAGATGTGCATTATATGGATGATATAATACAAGAGTTTCATGGATCATTGGCAATTGGCATGGAGATCCGAATGGACACACATGACCAATAAAGCAGAGGATTTTTGAACCGTTGACTTCCAGCAGATCCATATCATCCAGCATAAAGGAATCACTCACCACATCAAAATAGTCGATCCATATCATCTAGCACAAAGGAATCACTTACCACATCAAAATAGTCGATCAAGAATTATGTGCTTAATCTAAACCTTGTACAATACCTGCATGTACAAAAAATACATGCATGAATATCTTTTAACAAAAATACCTGCATGAATCTCTTTTAATAAAAAATATCTAGATAACTGTATGAATAGAAGCAACACAAAATAGGGCCAATTTACCTATAAGATGATTTGCTTTGAAGATAAGATTGAATCATTGCTTATCAAAACCCATTGCAAATGATGGACAAAAGAAACATAGAAGTCACTAATTAAATGAATAAATTTTGGTACCAAAAAATATGGTATCTTTACTCATAGATTGAGCTACATAGTCTCTGCTCTACCTTGTGTTAAGTACTGCAACAACAATTGATCCTTAAGTTAGAACTAGCATCAAATGCTATTGTAAAGATAGTAGAAAAGGACTAATGTAGAGATGAAGAAAGAGAGAGTGTGGGAGTATGTGGGAGTATGTGGGAGAGAGAAAGAAATGAGCACCTATCCAATCTTGCCCAAATTGATCTCTGCAAAAAGAAATAGCAAGAGTTAGTATTTACATGAAGGTATACTGAAAAAAACAATAGAAAAGAGGAAACAATAATATAGAGAGAGAAAGAGAGGGAGAGAGAGATGAGCACTTATGCAATGTCACCCAAAATGATCTCTGTAATAAAACAACAACAAGGGTTAGAACTAACATCATACTGTATTGAAAAGATAACAAAAAAAAAAACTAAACAGAGAGAGAGAGATTAACACTTTTGCCTCTTGCTCCAAATAAACTCTACAAGAAAAGAACAATTAGAACCAACATTAAATTCTGTTGAAAACACAACATAAAAGAGAAACAACATAGAGAGAGAGAGAGAGAGAGAGAGAGAGAGAGAGAGAGAGAGAGAGAGAGAAGAGCACATGTGCCTCTTGCCCAAAACAACCTCTGCAATAAAACAACAATAACAGTAATAAATGGCATCAAACCCTATTGAAAAAATAGCAAATAAGAGAAAATGCAAAGAGATATGGGCACCTGTGTTTTGCCAAAAATCTGAAGTTGCATGGAGAAGAAAGTGCAAAGACAAGAAAAACACTCAAAATCCTAATTACTCTCACCACATGGAGCTTCAATGGAGACAAAAATCCACCAGTATAGAGAAGAGAGGAAAAGTAGTACATTGCTCAACTTTTGAGTCAAACTAATTTCGTAGGACGAAAAAAAACCAAAATTTAAAATTCTCCAAAAAAGGGGGGAAAATACGAGGTGAGAGAAACTCAAATATTGTGTACTTTTCATTCTCCCTTTTTAAAAATCCTGCACTACCCCTTTTTTAATAAAACTCTCAATATTTGGAGAGAGAAGATTCACCCTCTATGGATATCAACATCTAGCCTTCCTATTGGACAATCGAAAAGGCCCACATGTTAAAAATTTTTATTTTTAAGGGCCCATTTGTGAGTTCATTTTTTTCCTAATATAAGGGAATATATCTTAATGTAGTGCAAAAATTGGTAAGGATTTAACCCTTGTTGCTTATTCCTATATGCAAGAAGTGTCACACATTGAAGGGGAACGGCTTGTGTCCTAAATGCAATGTAGAAGCACCTCAGGTAAGGGAATTGGGATGTGTCCTAAGAAGGACTTAGTGCATCTCTAGGAAGTGGTGACTGTGAGAGTAAAGTTTCTAAATTATTCATCTATGGTGCAAATGACCCAAGTATTCTATGATACTTTTGTGGCAGTAGAGGGGCTTATGTAAGAGTACAAGGTAGTATGTGTGTGGTATCCTATTGTGCTAAGATTTCTCTAAAATGGGCCTAAAATGATTGTGCAATGTGCCTAGGTTAATATATGGATATTATGTGCAATGATAATGTATGACAATGCTAAGTGGGGTGTGCCTAGATACTCATGTATTTGAGTGTCCCATCTAAACGTACATAAGTGGTGCAAATGTATATCCCTATATGATGTGTTTAGGTTCTACATTATGTCATGTAACCAAGTGCTCATACATAATGTGTGCAAGAGTGCCTATCAATTATGTGTCCTAAGCTACATGTGCTAAATGACCTAGGGTGGTGTACACTTTACTACTCATACCTAATGTGTGCAAGAGTGCATATCAATTATGTGTCCTAAGCTATATGTTCTAAATTACTTAGGGTGGTGTACACTTTAGTGCCAAAAGTTCTCTAGTACACCCTAGACAAAATGCCCAAGTTTTCCTTAATGTCCAACTCTCCTAAGTGGATATGTGTCTACTTCAAGCCCTAGCATACACTAATTCATAAGTGGAAATGCACCTAACTAGATGTGCCCTAGGGTAGTTGGTCTAAGTGCGCCCTAAATGGATCAAGGCAATGTGATTGAGTGCCTCTAGATATGCCAAGGGCACTTACATGCCTTACGTGATCAAGTGCTTGATCTATGTACCTTCATGAGGGGTAATGTGCTTGAGTTTCTAAGTTCTCATATTCATGAGTATCACCTAGGACTAAGTACATGAGGGCCTCAACCCTAGCTACTATGCATGAATTTTCTATAACTTGTGTATATAGCTGACCCTACCTTATTCATTAAGTGCCCAAGCTATTGCGATTGGGTGTAAAATATGATGGACATAAGTGATTGTGATGTGTTCTAATGGGCGTGTTCTAGGATTTAAATTTGACACTTAAGGTTGGGCTTTAATAAAAAATCAATGATGCCTTAACTGCCTTTTGTGAGCATCATTTTGCTACCCTAACAAACAATTTGTGTGTCAACTTTCAAGAAGGGGGACACTAGATTCAAGTCAAAGCCTAGATGTTGGATGCAATTGAGAAAATTGGATAGCTCAACTAATCCGAATAATATGGAATTAAATCATAAGCTATTGGTGACTAATTCGAATAATATGGAATTAAATCATAACTAATCCGAATAATATGGAATTAAATCATAAGCTATTGGTGACTACCAAATTGTCTTACAATTATATTAATGAAGCCTTTCTCATTTAGATCAAGTATCCTACAATAAGAGTTTGTAATTGACATAGATTCTTTGAGAGTATGCACATGGGAGAGAGGAATGATCAATAGATTTATAAAATTGGTAAGAGTGATGATGCCATAGGTATTCTACATTCACGCCAAAGGATTTGAAGAAGATTGAAGAGTACAAATTCATTCAAAAAATTTCAAAGTTCGTTGACAAAATCTTTGAGTGAGTGAGTGATTGGTAGATTCGCCTTTCTAATAACCAATGGAAGTTACTACTAGTACTAGTACTGGATTAAATCTTGCATTTTCCTATATGTTTGCAAGGGCATCTAAGGGTTAAGAAAACCCTACTAACACAATAGGTGCTCGGTATGACTATGTGCTAGTGGGAAGCAAATTGCAGGATGTTGGCTAGCCTTCATAGGGGATCTATGACCATTATGAAAAACGCCCTCCACCCCATTAACTCCCTCTCCTTATTAAAGACTATATATATTTGTATATTTGTATGTATGTATGTATGTATGTATGTATGTATATGTATATATATATATCCTTCCCAATGCCATTACTTGCATGATGCCTCACTTGCCTCACTATATTGTACTCGCTCCCTCTGTGTCATTACCTACACCATTACCTGCATGATTTCTCACCCTCCTTATGCCATCAACTTACTTGTGCCATTAGATGTGTTTTCTTGCACCATATTAAGAATTCTTGCTCTCTCTCTCTCTCTCCCCATGCCATTAGATACATCTTGCCATTGACATGTAGTCTGTATGTGAGGGTAGCCTGAGCTAGTCAATCCTAAGTAAGTTTCCATCTTGAGTAGGCTCCCTCCTTGAGAAATTCCATGTAGTCCTTGCATCTCTTGAACATCTCGCATTGCCTGCAATCTTGATCACTCTTGAAGTCCCAAGTACTAGTTCTAGACTACTGATGATCCAGAGTTGCACAAAGACTACTAGACATCGTTGACTCTTGAGCAATTAGTAGGTTAACTCCTCACTATTGATGAAGATTCGATGACCTACCACTACAACAAAAGGCTCCATAGATGCGCTTGTAGATGCAATATTTGAACTATGTTTAAAAATGTTGGGCTCGTTTATTACCGCATCTACTACCGCGTCTAAAATTTCGCATCTACAAGCGCGCTTATAGTGAAACCTACATGCACATATAGACGCACCTATTGACACGCTCCGTAAATATATAATCATATTTATAAAAAAGTAGATATATCATATTCTACAAAGGCGTGTACTTTGCAATTTTTTGACGATAATAGATGCGCATTTTTCTTGCAATTTAGACGCATGGATAGAGGTGCAAAACATAGGTATGAAAAAAAACCCGGAGAGCATGTGGCTTTGCAAGCCACATGCTCTCTAGTTTTTTCCCCCCCCCCATCAATATCAAATTGTATGCTTAGGGAAAACAGAGAAAGATAATTATACTTAAAGTAAAAGAATGTGGAGAGTCAAAGTCCATACATTGATAATAACACATGATGAGCGTACTGTGCTAAAACTTGAGCGTACTATGCTGAAACATTTGTACATATTTCAAAGATTTTTGTACTGAAAACAAAACAATGTATGTAGAACACAAAATTTCATATATATAGATGAAACATTTTTACATGACGAGTTCTAGTGCTTGTGACCTCAAGCATGGTCATGGTCGCAAGCACTAGCTGAATGTAATACATATCAAAAATGAAAACTACAAGCCAAGGGGAGGCATGCATGCATGGAGCTCCTCTACATCTCCTTAGAAGAGGCATCATCGTCGCTACCACCACTGCTGCCGCCACCGCTACTGCTAGTCTCCCCTTTGCTATCCTCAACTGCATCAGGGTTCGCCTACACAAAGGATTAAGGTATATAAATACCATTACAAACAATAAATTAGAGTTACCTATACTTTTCATGTAAAAGCTAAAACATACCTCTTCTGGTTGTGGAATCCTCATGGCATGATTATATTGCTCCTCCCTGATGAGTCCCTTCTCGTAGAAATGCTGCCAAGTGGACGCCCGGTTATGACCTCGATGGTAGCCTACCTCTCTAGCAGTAGGCATTCTACCAACGATATGATACTACAAAACAATTTTAACATACAATGTATTAGAACACACTATATAACGAATTGAAACAAATTATAAAATTTAATTTAAAAAAAACAAATAATACTTACAAACTCAACCTCCCATGACTCCCTGCCACCCGATCCATAATGCGATCCCATGGTTGCCATCTGGATACGTCGCGCCTCTGCATACTGGCGACTTGTCCTTTTCTCTGCTGCTCTCTTCTTGGCCTCTTTCCAATCCCTGCGGTGGCAATTGGGTGGTTAGCCATATCCAGGGCGCCCCTGCTCTTGTCTCTGCAGTGACTCTTTGGCGCGTGTCATAAGGTGAGACCTCTTGTTATAAAGCGCATCTCTCACCTTTGACCGTCCGCAATCATCTGAGAATCGTGAATTCTCGGGATTAGGGTACCTTCTATGTACTGCCCGCAGCACCTCTTGCCACAAACCATTTTTTTGGTGCTTAAAGGGAATCATACAATCTTTGTATGTGGCATGCACGACACTCCTCAAGTAGGCTATCACTTCCCTCCCCTTAGGGTTATTCAAGATACCACCAACATCTGTGAGTAGTACATTTGTGGAGGCTCACCTCTCTCATTTCCCGGTGAGGGTGATCGAGAGCCACCTCTTAGGCAACCCCCACAAAGCCCTCGACCTCCTCGTCCTCCCGCACGACTCTCCCTCCTCCCTCGATGGGCACTACCCTCTACCTCACTTGATGCACGTGCTTCTGCAGATGCATGTGATTCGGTCGATCCATGTACTTCAGTTGATCCCTGTGCATCAGCTGATCTATGTGTATGCATAGTGCATGGAGTACCTGTTAGTAGAGGTGTACCAAGGTTTGGTGTGCCAAGGTTTGGTGTTTGTGTGGTAGTGCTAGGAAAAGATGTGATAGGTGTCCCAAACATGACACTAAAAAACTCCTCTACAGTGGGAGGGCGACCAAGATAACTGGTCATCTCCCCCATGAATTTCTCCTTGTTCGGAAAACCTCCAAAAAAACTACTAACACCTCTAGAAGACTCCGCTAAGGTGTTGTTCATGCGTTCCAACTCAGGATCAGTGCTGGAAGATCTAGAATTCCACATCTACACAAGCAAAAATCCATTACTACCCTGTGCAGATAAAACATATTACACATTGCGTCTATACTTGCATCTATACCCACATCTATCAGCGCGTCTATTCTTGCATCTATACTTGCGTCTACATTGTCATCTAGATGCACTGACAAACGCGCAAAGTCGGTACATATTTTGCAAACTATTATAAAAAACGCGCAAAAAACCTCCATAGATGACAGTCTAAAGCATGTAAAGAGAGAGAGAGAGAGAGAAACAGAAAAAGAGAAAGCAGACAAGATTGAGAGAGAGAAGAAGAACTCACATTCTTTGCTTGTTCTGACGGGTGGTGGCTAGGTTGCAAGCTTCTTGCCCTCCTTCTCCCTTCCCTTGGTAGGTTGCTTGATTCTTCTTCTCTTCCTTGCTGTTTGGCTCTTGTTCTTTACTCTTTGGCTCTTCCTTCCTCCTGTCCTCTTTTTTTTCTTATTTCATTCTCTCATTATCTTCATGAAGTGATAGATAGACATGATTAGTGATGTCGAGCTCGAACTGCTGAAAACACACAAAAAATGTAGGAAAGCACTGGTTAGAAAAGAAAGCCACAATTTTTTTTAAAAAATAAATTATATTTGCATTGCGTGTCTGTAAGTGTATGTAATTGCACGTGTATAGTATATGTGTAGATAAGACATATTACACGCATTGATAGACGCGCAATTATAATTAAACTGATTAAGTGCTAGCTTTTGGTTGTTTTTGGATCAACATGACTTTCCTAGTCTTTCAATATCAAAATGTTTGCCTCCATTTTGTGTTGAGAAAATGATCTATGCTCCAAGAGGAGCTATCCTGAATCCCTTATGCACAATGAGGAGAGTGGAACAACTCAAAGTCTATAAAGCATTGTACTTGACTATGAAATGAATACAATATCATGATGCTTTGTACTTTCAGTTAAGAGTCTTGTCATTGTCAATTCTACACAAGATTGTGTTTATGAGTCCAAGCTAATCTATCTTGGAACCTAATTCACTTGTGTAACAATTTGTCTCTACTTGTCCATGTCATTATGAACTTGGTCTTCATCTTTGATCCACCATAGCTTGTGTCATGCACTAGATCCGCATCATTTAACATGGTATCAAAGCCCAGACAGGCATGACACTAATCCTCCAACTTCATTTCACTCTTACCTAGCTCAACTTGAGCTCATATCAACTCAGGACAAGTCTGGAACCCCAAAATCCTACTCCTTTTTCTCAATGCCCTACTTGGCACCCATAGCCAAACTGCACCTATCTTCAGTTGAGTGGTCAGATCTCACCATAAAGGCTATGTCAGCTCTTGTTTCCTTCACCAAAGTTACTCCTTAGCTTAAGGCACTCCTTGCTATCACATCGGACGGTGACATTACCATCTACAGAAGGCAGCATTGTGTGATCTTCAGAAACGGCGCAGTCTACAATAGTGTGACAATTCGTACAGCTGTACTCACAATATGCATCGCAATTCTCAAAGCCACCATAGGGTTTTTGTAGCCCATGAGATAAGCTTCATTGCCATGTAAAAAGTTTTAAGAATGATCAAGTGTGCAGTCCACACAGAGCAAAAAACCAGGCTGCTACAGAAACCCTAATCTAGGAAGCCATAGCCATCAAGGTCCAAGCTCATTTTTTCTTCAATTTCTCACTCCCTTCAACTTAGGGGACACACTGCCACTCTTATCTGAGTCTGAACTCAGTTCCTAGCAATATTAACACTTCAAATCAACAAGCAAGAAGAAGATCAAGCACTGACATTCAATACTAAGCTCAAGAATAGTATCTATTGATACTCAACTAGTGTCAGTTGACACTCACCTCCTTGTGAAACTTCACAAACCCCCTTACTGGTCTTTTTTTCAGTTAATTGGAGTTGCTCAACATGGCATAGCTTGAGCAAATAGCAAAGTTCAATGGAGAAGGCTTCCATGCCTAGAAGGAAAAGACCATGTATCACCTAATGCGAAAGGACTTGTGGGACCGGTTTGAAGATGATGCAGATAACAAGAAGGAAGATGATTAAGACAGGTTTGTTGAAGAAGACCACCAGTTCAGAACCAAAGAATGGAAGAATATGAATAATAAGGCACTAGGCATCATTGCCTATAGACTAAGTGATGATGTGCTACATCATATATCTAGCATTATAAATGCTAGAACCGCTTGGGAGGAACTTGATAGAATGTTTGGTACCCAAGCAAAGAACTCAAAGATAAAACTTCTCATGTAGTTTTATGAACTAGATATCAAAGACAGTGCTTCTATGACCATACACATTAATAAGTTTAAGAGTTTAAAAACCCAGCTTGCAACGCTTAAAAAGAATATTGATGAAGATGAAGCAATAGTCGTACTACTTGCAAGTGTAAACAAAGATCCATATGAGAACCTTGTGTCCACTCTAAGCAATGTTCCGAGTCTCTCACTCAAAGATATTGAGGACTCACTACTTGATGAATAAAGCAAATTTAAAAGCAAAGAAGTAAAAGAAACCAGCTCAAGGGAAAACCTCTTATACACTAAAGGAGCTACTAGACCCAAAGGAAGAGATCGAGGATTCAACACCAACAACAGAAGTCGGATGACATGTCATTATTGTGGTTAAACTGGCCATATTGTCGGTGAATGCTTCCACAAGAAAAGAGCATAGCAGATGTAGAATGACCACCACTAAAGTCAATTCATGAATGAAGAAGAAGAAAAAGATACTTCCATTACCATCAACAACTCTAACAGATTGTTTTAAGGAATTTGTTCCCATAGTGGATCTCTATATTTCCCTTAGTGGATTTGATTTGTAAAAACCCTTGCCAAAGATGTAAAGTCTCAAGCTTTAACTTGACTAGGCTACCTATGAGTCAGTCTTCTGGGCCATGTTATCATGTAGGGGGGGCAAAAGCCAGCAAGTGTAGGGACTCATCATTTGAGGGGGGGTGTTGAGAAATAGACAAATGATGTATGCTCCAAGAGGAGCTGTCTTGAATCCCATATGCACAGTGAGGAGAGTGGAACAACTCAAAGTCTATAAAGCATTGTACTTGACTATGAAATGAATACAATATCATGATGCTTTATACTTTCAGTTAAGTGTCTTTCCATTGTCAATTCTACACAAGATTTTGTTTATGAGTCTAAGCTAATCTATCTTGGAACCTAATTCACTTGTATAGCAGTTTGTCTCTACTTGTCTATGTCATTATGAACTTGGTCTTCATCTTTGATCCACCACAGCTTGTGTCATGCCCTAGATATGCATCATTTAACATGTTGTAAGTATCAATGCATTTAGGGAATATGACATACATACCAAATGAAATCATATATATCCTTATGATTCACGTATAATTATGTCGTCATCTTCTACTAGTATGGGACATGCTGAGTCAACAAACAGTACATCCTCTAGTGAGGATGAGACATTGCATCTTCACAATCGAGACGCTTGGCTACGACGGAAAATCAAATGTATGTGTGATCGTTGTCGAGGATTTTTTTTCGAGCATGTCGAATCACAAAGTCACACCTCAGCATGTACGAAGAGTGGGACCAAGAAAAGACCCATTAATTTTTACTGCTTTATTTGCACAAATATTATTGGTCTATATTGCGTCTTCACCATTAAAAAAAACCTCCTTTTTTTATTGATCATGATGCAATACTACATCCTCAAATGGTCCCTCCAGGGCGTTGAGAGGCTACGAATCGTCGATGCGAGGAGGCAGAGTCCTCAAGAAGAGTAGAGACTGATGAGGACGATAGCAATCCTCTTCAAATGCCCCATCAAGTTTTGTAGGAAGAGATTTTGGACAACATGGTGCACAATTTATTTTTCCATGAGGTTTAGGGGGAGGGCGCCACTAGAGAGATAGATGACCCGCTACACATAGCGTCAAAAACTCCATTGTACGAAGGTTGCACCTACTCCGTTCTACGTGCATCTCTCAAGACAATGAACTTACAAACCATTTATGAATGGAGTAATGCTAGCTTGAATGCATTATTGAAATATGTATCATCTGATATTAATTCATAAATGCTTCTAGACAATATTTGCGATTTGTTAACTTTGTTTGCACAATATATGCAGGTGCTTCCAAATGGAAATAAATTACCAACTAGAAGGGAGCAATCAAGGAGTTTCTTGACATCTCTTGGAGGTCTCGATTACTTTAAAATCCATGCATGTGTCAATGATTGCATCTTGTTTCGTGGGGATCATGCATCTGCACGACAGTGTCCTATTTGTGGAGAACCAAGATACAACCAGGAGATGAAATCAATGGATTTGCCTCGTAAGATTTTGCAACATTTTCCTATTATTCCACGTATTCAACTTATGTTTAAGTGTGAATCTATTGCGAGATTCATGTTATGGCATGCTAGTCACCATTCAAGTGATCGAAAGTGGAGAATTCCTTCAGACACACCAGCTTGGAAACACGTAGATAATTTGTGGCCTACTTTCAAAGAAGAGCCCAAAAAATTTGAGATTTGGTCTAGGATTAGATGGAATAAATCCATTTGGCATCAAAAGCACCTCATATAGTGTATGGCCAGTGGTATTGGTGAACTATAATATCCCTCCGTCCATGGCAATAAAAAAAGGACATGTAATATTGTCCCTTTTGATTCCTCGAAAACACAAAGTAAAAAACATAGACGTTTATTTAGAGCCTTTGATCGAGAAGCTAGAAATACTATGAAGAGGTATTGAGGTGCAAGATGTGAGTGCATCATTTTCCTCTAGAGATTTCACTTTAAAGGGCATGTTGTTGTGAACCATGCATGACTTTCCAGGCTATGGAGAGTATTCAGGTAGTTGCATATTCTATTTTATTCATTCTTACCCTTAATCAAATATGTGTCATCATTAACCCACTTGTTTTTACAGGTTTAACTACATCAGGATATCATGCATGTCCAATTTGCGGTCCCTCTCTGGTTTCTTCTAGACCTACACGCTTGAAGAAGGTTATCTATGACAATCATCATCGTTTTCTTCCTATTGACCACCCCGAATATGCACCCCCCACTAATGGAAGAACTCCACAATCTTTGACCATTCAAGATTGGAAGGACACTTGGACACATGCCAATGATCATCCTCCACTCAGCATGAGTCGGTAACTAGTTTACTTCTTTTGTTTGTCTTTAAAGTACAATCCATTATGAGAACGAGAAATAATATATTGTTTGTGCCTTAGATTCTCTATATTTTTTCGTCTCCCACATTGGACTGAACTCAAGATCAATCACCTGTTGGACCCCATGTATATATTCAAGAATGTTGCCTCTACATTATGGGATCACTTAATCGGGGCTCGTGATTCTATCAATGCAAGGGAGGATTCAAGAATGTTTTTTTGGTGGAGGAAACTTTTCCTCGCTCCATTTTGACTACTCAAGTACACTTACTCGTACATCTGATTGATGAGATAGTTGATGACAATCCAACATTAGAGATAGTTGATGACAATCCAACAATCAATGATGATGCACATGATGATGCCATGATCGATGATATACATGATGCAGTGCAAGATGATCCCTGCGAGGATGTTCAAGGAAGTGCAGAAGAGAATAACAATATGGTTGCAGATGATGATGAATAAATTGAGCATAGCAAGTCATCTAACAGTGGGATAGACTTATTTTTTTCATTGCCTATTGGTAACATAGACCTAGAGGTAGATAGTCTAGCAAGGGCCGATCTCATTGAAGATGAGATTAATCATTCATTGTAGCATATATAATTAGCTTTGAATGATTGGATGTATATTTGTAATACTAAAGAAGTAAAGTTAGTAATGTATTCAAAAAAATACTAGCTGTTAAGATGTTTGGTCATATTTAGGGACTTTATGAGAAATGAAAAATATGTGCGTTTATTTTTGCATCTATAAGCGCGTTTAAAAACACGGGTATATAGATGTGTTCTATATATTAGCGCAAATGGATGCGTTGATAAATGCGCCCCCTATTTCGCGTGTACAGTGCGCGTCTATAGGGTCTTTCTCTTGTAGTGTACTTGCACTCTATGCCATAGAAAATGCAATAGAAGTATGGACTTGTTTGAGATATTGTTCACATTGCCATTTGTTTAGAGATGCAAGAGTCTGAGCTTGGAGTTCACTTGGAACTTGGAGGGACCTATGGGCTATCGATACATCATACCATCCACCACTATTCCAAATTTCCACCATCAAGATCTATTGAAGGATCCATCCTTTTGAGTATCCACTACTCTAATGTCTCCTCGGGTAAGTTACTCATGAATATATGTGTGCATCACGTGGGTTCAAAATAAGGCATTTTCAAACTACCATTTTTATACATTATTTTCATATAGAAGGTCGTAATATAAAGGGTTTATTTATATATTGAATAGAAAATGGTTCTATATTATTCAAGAAAAATTCACAGCTAAGAATATTTATAAATTTTCCTTGAACGCACATGATGTAGAGTATATACATATAGTAACTTCCCCGATAGTGTCTCAAAGTCAAAATTTTAAATGTATTAACCATATAATATAGAGGTTGTTTGGTGTGTAATCATGATTAATGAAAACTAGTCAACATTTCACATACTTTTTGTCAACATCGCCATCTTGTCTTTAACAAGAACTATGCTTGTCTTTTAAGGTTGGTGAGTTGGTGGACTAAAGAATCAAAATTATTGAGATGTTTGCTTAATTTCTCATTTTTTTCTATCTTCATATCATCAAATAAAACTTTAAAGAGATCTTGGAACTTGTTATTTTATTCCCAAAAATACCTTATAGATTGCCCCAATTTGTTGTGTAATCAAGCTAAGCTTGATGGATGGGTCAATCAACATGACCTAGTGTAATGATACCTATTGACTACTTATTATTTTTCCTCCAAGATTTGAGGTCAAGGCCTTTTGTTGGATATTTTCCATCATAAGAGACAAGCCCATAGTTCTTTTGGCATCAGTAATAGTTGCATCTATATTTTCCACAAAGATAGGGGTGCCTTGTTGACAATATAAGCAAGAGAATGAAGTGAGGCTTGATCTCAAGGTTGAAGAATAAAGATTTTTAATTCAAAAATCACATCAGATAATAGGCTAATATTTTTCCTTTATAGGAATTTTTAAATGAGAGAAGTTTAGCAACCTTGACTTTGCAATACCTTTCCCATATGCATAAGCTCACCATTTCTACTATAAAAACCCCTTGGATCATGCTTGGGGTAGCATGAAAATTGCTAATAATGTCATGTTCATGTCCATGGTAGCCTTCAACCACTCCATAATTTCCTTGTGGATGGGCTTTCACTTCCCACCAATGCCTTTAGTTGCTGGTAGCAGCACCACCACCCTCACCTCCAAGAGTGTAGCCTCACATTAGCACACATGACCAAGTTAGCTTGAAAATTTCCAAGGTTTTCTCTTGTCCACCAAAAGTTGATACTATATATGCTAGTTGAGTTGCTATCACCACTACCATATAGACTTAAACTATGCCATACATTGAGTTTCTCTTAAACAATCTTGTCTTTGTCTCTTTTTATTCTTTCCATTTAAAAGATAAGGGATGTTTTGCAAACTTTACTTCATAATTAAATTTTTTCTATACCTTATTCCTTTAGAAGGAAACAATATAGGTAAAAATATCCATGCTCCACTACCACTATTAGGTATTGGAGCATGGGAGACTAGAGTAGACAATTATGGAGGATAGAAATCCATGGAGAGAGAGAGAGAGAGAGAGAGAGAGAGAGAGAGAGAGAGAGAGAGAGAGAGAGAGAGAGAGAGAGAGAGAACCACAAGTAGACAATAAAATAAATAGCTTGATAGGTGCCATGTCACCCCCTCTCAAGTATCTACTACTCTAGTGTCTCCAAGTCAAATTTTGGACAATGCATTAACCTTATAACATCAAGTTCAATTAGAGGAAATTAGATGTGTATTCATGATTAATGGGAACTGATCAACATTTTGCATACTTTTTGTGAGCATTGCCATCTTGTCTTTAACAGCAACTATGATTGTCTTTTAGGGTTGGACTAAAGAACGGAAATTAATGAGATGGTTGCTTAATTGCTCATTGTGTTCTATCTTCATGTAATCAAATGAAGCTTTAAAGAGACCTTGGAACTTGTTATTTTATCTCAAAAAATACCTTCTAGATTGCTCCAATCTTATTTTTTAATCAAGCTAAGGTTGATGGATGGGGCAATCAACAAGTCCTAGTGTAATGATACCTATTTTTTGCTTATTCTTTGTCCTCCAAGCTTTGAGCTCGGGGCCTTCTGTTACAGATTTATCATCATAAGAGACAAGTCCATAGTTCTTTTGGGGTGAGTAATAGTTGAATCTTTATTTCCGAGCTTGGAATCCTTACCCCTAAAATATTTTCCACAAAGTTCGGGGTGCTTGTTGACAATATAAGTGAGAGAAGGAAGTGAGGTTAAATGTCAAGGTTAAAGAATAAATATTTTTTATTGAAATATCACATCAGATGCTATGCTAATATGTGGTAGGTATTTGAAAAGTATCTTTTAAAGGATTTTTTAAACAAGAGAAGGTTAGCAACCTTGAATTTGCAACACCTTTCACATATGCACAAGCTCACCACTTCTACTATAGGCATCCCTTGGATCATGCTTGTGGTAGCATGAAAATGCCAATGATGTCATGTTCATGTGCATGATCACCTTCAACCACTCCATCATTGCCTTGCGGATGGGCTTTCACTTCCCACAAATGCCTTTAGTTGTTGGTAGCGGCACCAACCTCACCTCCAAGAGTGTAGCCTCACATTAGCAGACATGGTCAGGTTAGCTTGAAATTTTCCAAGCTTTTCTCTTGTCCACCAAAACTAGATACTACCTACACTAGTTGAGTTGTTATCACCGCTACCATATAGACTTGAACGATGCCACACTTGGATATTCTCTTAAACAATCTTGTCTTATCCTCTTTTTCCTCTTCCCCTTTAAAACATAGGTGATGTTTTGCAAAATTTACTTCATAATTAAAGGTTTTCTATGCCTTCTTCTATTAAAAAGGAACAATATATGTTAAAATATCCATGCTCTAATATCACTATAAGGTATTGAAGCATGGGAGACTAGAGTAGCCAACTATGGAGGATAGAACTCCATGAAGAGAGAGAGAGAGAGAGAGAGAGAGAGAGAGAGAGAGAGAGAGAGAGAGAACCACAACTAGAATATGAAATAAATAGCTTGATAGGTGCCCTCTTGAGTATCTACTACTCTAGTGTCTCTAGGTTAGATAGTGCATTAACCTTATAACATAGGGGTTAATTAGAGGCTCTTTGATGTGTATTCATGATTAATGGGAATTGATCGACATTTCCCATACTTTTTGTTAACACTACCATCTTGTCTTTAACAACAACTATGCCTGTCTTTTAAGCTTGGTGAGTTGATGGACAAAATAACTGAAATTAATGAGATAGTTGATTAATTTATCATTTTGTTCAATCTTCATATCATCAAATGAAGCTTTAAAGAGACCTTGGAACTTGCTATTTTATCCCCAAAAATATATTTTGAATTGCTCCAATTTTTTTGATGGATGGGTCAATCAACAAGTTTTAGTGTATTGATACCTATTGATTGCTTATTCTTTTTCCTCCAAGTTTTTAGCTCAAATAAAGTTCTCCATTTCAAAACAATATTCTAATAATTAATTCTTACTAGTGACCTTAGATAAATGTTAGATTGATATTTAAGTGCTCTAAGTGCCATATTACCATGGATATTTTACTCTCTTTGTCTCATAAGCAATCAAAAGGAATCATAAGTATCAGTTATCCAAAGAGAAGACATGATCATCAAGCATAAATAGAGATTAAATTTTTGGTATATCGTTGAATTGTAAGGAAGGTCGCTCTTAGAACATAGAAAAATCTTATTAAAAATTTCAATGATCTAGGGGCTGATACCTTCAAATTTGGTCCTCGTCTCTTCAGAAAAGCCATAGATTGCAAGTAGAGATACCTTTTTTTCTAAAGCTTAGAATTCCAAGTTACGATTTTGGACATACAAAAAGTTTCTCACAAGGTGGTCATGTAGGATAATTTTTTAGTCAGGAAGAAACTAAGTCTGATAGATGTAATCTACTATATGTGACATATGCTTCATGAGAGCTATTCACTGGTGAGCTTAGTAAAATGGAAATGTTACAAGAGCAACCATTGCTAGGGATGGATGCTAAGGATACATGCTAGATGGGGTATCTATGGTCTGGATGCCTTATGATTCAAGTGGGAGTAGTTTGACTTGCAACATAAAGATGACAAGTGTTTGGGTTTTTTATATCGGTGGGCTACCACCTCCAGAGGACATGTAGGTTCAAAGGGGGTGGATGTCATGGGATTTTGAACATAGAGTGTGAATGTGAGATATGCTTTTTTTTGTGGAAGAGTTCATGCTTTGTATACATAGTGGTAAGTGAGAGGCTTCTTAGTTAGTGGACTTTTCCAACTTGCTCATTGTTGTGATAATAGGAGTTATTCAAGTGGAGTCTTGGAAGTAATGAACATGTGGCTTTGAGTAGTGATTAGTAGTTACTTAAGTGACATGTTTTGTGGGTTATGTGGTGGAGAATGAAGCATGTGATCAAGAAGACCATTAAATACAAATTTAGGGGTGAGAACATGACTACTTGGGTGACTGATGTCCACCAACATGGCCACAAAGGTAAAATCCATGCAATGCTAACTAGGAGAGAAGACAAGAGAAAGGCGGGGGGAAAGAGGCAAAAAAAGTAAGTGGGATGGAGATTCATGCATTGAAGAGGAGAGAGAAGTGTATTGGGACTATTTTAGAGTATGGAAAATTAGGGAAAAAGAGAATAGCAAGCTGTCCTTGAGGATCTTTATCTCTTACAAGATCTTTGAGGTAACCTCTCACTCGATTCGTGGTCCCAAACTTCAAGGGAACCTTCCTTGATCATCAAAGAGGATTTTTTATGAGTTTATGCTTTGGGTTGTGAATAATAGTCAAGAATAGAGGAGTAAGTTGAAAATGGATATTTGATGCTCAAGCATGGCTTCTCTTGAGTTTTGCCACTTAATTCTTGATCTCTACATTTGGTAGATATAGTATAGACAACAAAGATAGAGTTTTTTGGATATGGAGCAACATCTATACCATGTTCTACTAGTGTAATAAAATTATAAATATAGGGTTGAAGTGCTTGTGAAGGCTTGTGAGGGTATTTACAAGGGTTTATGCATTTCGATCCATGTGTCTTGTTATGGTGGTATTTACAAGACACATGAATATTATCTAATACATGAATATTATCTATTGTACATAATTCAAAAGTTATATTTCAAGATGTGATGTCCTAATAAAGCCATAGTGATTTTTTAAAAATATGTGTATACATAATATTTAGAAATGGTTTTTAGATCATTTTGACTATGTTACCAAATTTTAGTGATAGCAAATTTTCGGTCAAAATTTTTCCAACACAGGAATATGTCTTGTCTTTGAGCTTGATTTGTGATCTAATGGAGGAGAATTTGGCCCAAGTTTCTCTCATGGAGTTTGAATAGGGAATTAATGAGAATATTTTGTCTTCTGATAGGCTTGATAAATTCCTCATCGTTTTGGAGATATGAGCCACTAAAAATTAAAAAAATAGAAAAATTTCCACACTTTAAAAAAAGAATTGGTCGACTATTTGTGTTTTCTTTTCATTTTTGGCAAGTTTATATAGAATGCCAATTTGGGAAGATTGTGTTAATTTTGATGCACATTTTTCTTGAAAAATATGCAATTTATGAAAAAGCCTCTTTTAGAAACATGAAGCTATTTTTGTCGAGACTTCTGATCAAAGTTATTATTCTTCATCATCTTCTTTTAGAAATTTGAGATTATGATTGTGATTGTGATTGAGAATGAGAGTGAGATTGGGATTGCTTTCATGTACATGACATAAGCTTGAGGGTGGTGGGTGGAATGAGCTTATGATTGGAGTGCATATTCTGATTGCACTATTGCTCCTTGCTCCTTTATCTCGATCATATTATAATACAAATTTCTCTTTCACTTTTTACTTTATGATCATATATCAAAAGTCGTATTAATTGTTATCACATTATGACTAGTTGTATTACAAGTGATATTAGAGTAACATGATTTCATGAGAAACTTAAAGATAGAAGACTTTTTTTAAAAAAATATTTGACTATAAAGTTGATGTTTGAGAGAGCAAAGACAGATAGTCAAGAAAGAAGTGATGGAGATAAATAATAAAAGGGTATATATATGAAACACAATAGTGACACAAAGTTTATTTGAGATTATGGGGTCCTTAGATTTAATGTTTCCCCTACGATTCTTCATGATGGTTAAAGTAAATCAGTACCTTTTCCTCTTTTATAAAGTGTAATCTTCCAATATTATCATGCATATTTTTATATTGATCACATGATATTATAATTTATAGTTCACTTTTATGAATAGAGATTTCTATTAAACTCTTCTCTTGCTCTAACTCTTTGCAAAGAGTTTCTTTTAATTAAAGAAAACTCTTGTGATTGAGTATTTTGGAAATTACTCTACTTATAAAGAAAGGAAAAATAATATTATCCTTATTAGACATGTAATTATGTACTTAGTCTATAGTGTCTGAGGGGTGATTGCATTTTTCTATTCTTTGTCTGTATCCTTTCTTTCACTTATTGAAACATAGCTTTTAAATCTCTTTCACTTTGTTTAAAATAAAGTTTTATTTTAGATCTTTTTAAAGATTTATTTAAAGAAAATTCTTTTAAAGAGGAATAGAATGATACTTTTATTACATATTTTGCGAGAAACAAAACATAAAAAGTGCATAATATCATAATTTAGATTTTAGAAAAAAAAGATGCACCAAAATATTTTCTAATTGGTTGAATTATTGTTTTTAGAAAAATTAAGAGAGAAATTTGATAATAATATGTTATTATTTATGATAGAAAATTTGAAAATGTTTCATAGAGAGCTTCAAGCTTAATAATTATCAACTTAAGGTAATTACTTTTTTGAATCTAGTGAAGACTTGATTTGAGAGTGATGTGATCATTATCCTTTATTTTTAAAATACTAAATAGACCTTTGCTATTAAGAAATGGTCTTTTTTATAGAATTAGTTTTTGCATAACATGCATACTCTAATCAAATTAATTATGGAAGTAGCATGAGGGAGAAAGGGAGATATCCAATCTCATTTGTTGCCACTCATATGTTTATCTTTTCAATTTTTTGGATATGATAGAATTGATATATTTAAATCTCATGTGGACCTTGGATGGCAAAATCTTTAGATTAACAACTTTTCTCTAGATGAGAGAAGTGGTGAATAATAACTCTATTTATAAGGATTATTTATTATATAGTTGTTCTCATATTATATTTCATGGAGTATTGAATCTCAAAACTCATTACAAGAAAAAGAGTGAGAATGACATATGATGATGCTATTTGAACAACTTTGAGTAGTATATGATGTAACTCTTTTAATAATCTTCAACCTATATGATACTTAGTAGATAAGTTCTTACTTCTCTTACTTATGTTGATAAATTCCAACATGTTTTCTATATTTATTCTTTTTGAAATGATATGAATCATATAGAAAGTAAAATAAATGAATTGCATATATTAGAGTATGTGAAATTCAATAGAGTTACTATTTTGTGATTCTTAGCAATAAGTAATCTTTATAAATACTAGGCATTACAATAAGATGCCTTGAGTAGAGTGACTTTCCTTATAAGTTGTGTTGAGAGTGGAAAAAGACTGAATTTTGATTGATTTTTGTTGTTTTTGAGGTTTGAATGATTGATTTTTGATGGATTTAGAGTGATGTATAGTTGTTAATGGAAGTATTTGAGAGTGTTTTGGATGATATTAATTATGTTTTGGAAGTTCATGACGATTCTCAGTGGAGATATAAAGTTCTGTGATGTTCTGATAGGTTCTGATTGGTTATGTATACCTTCTGTATAGCTTCTGTTTTGTTCTGATTGTCTTCTGTATGCAGCCTGGATTGATGATTGATGAATATTGAGATCTTTTGGAAGCTTATTGAATAGTTTTTGATAGTTTGGAATGGTTTGAGTATGAGTTATGAGGTTTTGATGACCTTCTGTAGACCCTCTGTCTCTGCTCTGTCTCTGTACTGTAACTGTACTGTAGCTGTTCTAGTGCTGTACTGTAACTATTCTGTAGACTTTCTGTAAGTGTTCTGTAGAATGTATGTGTGACTATGGGAAAGTTTTATAACCTTTGGAAAGGATGAATCTAAGTTCAAAAGAGCTAAAACAAGTGGAAGAAGCAGCTGCTGAAGACTGAAGAGAAGACTAAGTGACAGTGACAGTAGTGAGCTCTGAAAAGACACTGTAGTAGCTCTGGTGACTCTTCATATCAGACATACCTCTTGGGAGGTGCATCCACGACCTAAGAAGGATTATTGAGATTTATTATGAGAGCATTGTAGTGAGGAGATTATGTACTATTGATAGAGAGAGAGAGAGAGAGTCAGAGATAGTCAAATCTATCAAAACAACGTAACTGTATATAAGAGATTGAGAGAGAGAACTATGAAGACATTGAAGATGAATAATATGTGATTGATTTACATTCAAAAGATGGTGTATTCTTTTGTTTTCTTTGTTATATTGATGGATTCTATGAAGATGTGGAAGATTATGGTTGATTCTATCAAATTCGTGGGGGAAATCTACTATGATGCTGCTTGAAGACTTGCTGTTTTCTTTGTTTTGATTATCAAAAGAATGAAATAAAAGCTTGTTGATGTTACAAGATAGATTTTCTTGCAAGAGAATTCCCTTTTCCTTCGTGTTCCTCTTGGGGCTCCATGTTTTTGGTGTGCAGCCGGGGAAACTTGCCATCAACAAGTACCAGAATAGGCTGAAAATGAAGAAAATGGCATTGCCAAGAAGGGAAGAATTCAATGGATACTTGTAAAGTTCCTTCTTCCACTGAAGAGTTGGAATTTCTCATTATCAAATCCACTTTCCACAAGAATTTCATCCCACAATGGCGAAAACATATCACCATCATGATGCATGCTCTATGTGGTGGATTGTTTCCTCTTCTTGTTGAAGCAGCAGAAACTTGCATCTTGGTGGAAAACTGTTTGGGAACAAACTGAAGAGCAGAAAAAAATAGAATGACCATCCATGGAAGATTTGGCATTCATTGAGAAGTTTCTAGACATCATCAAGTGGGAGATTGTGAAGAAGCTTCAGGAGTCTTGGTCTGTGGAGGTTCACGAAGACAAGAAGGAAAAGAGTTGGAATTTGTTTGTGGATGCTCAACAGCAAGATACATGGGATGCTTGGTGCACTGACAATCTTCTGTTTGTCCAATTAGCAACCCACTGGAAGTTGGTAGACAGAGTGTTTTTCACAATATATACTATTGAAACCCTCAGAAGCTGGCATTATTATAATGATGCAACAACGATCCTAAGAAGAATGAGTTTTGATACTTTCATAACAGAATATCTTCCCCTTTGTAGTGGTTTGAAAGCTAAATTCAGAGATGTTGAGAAGAAGGAAGTAGAAGAGATGTTGGCCAGAGAATCCATCAGAGACTGAAGCCCTCTTTGATACTATCCTGTTGAGTCCAGAACAACTGGTTGAAGCCAACCCCCTAATGAATGATGCAATAAAGAGTCAACTGTTAGAACGAGTCCAGAGGTATGTGAGAAGAGAAAAGGCAAAAATCAAAGGTGAGAATGGGCCTTCCTCACTAAATTTAGGCGTGAAGGTTTTGAAGAGTGGATGCGAGAGGAGTTCATGAACCTAAGTCCTCTGGTGAAAGAGTAGAAGCTTATGTCTCGTGAATGGAATCCATCTTGAAGAGATAGACTAACCATCATTTGGATGAAGGCATCCAAAAAGGAGTGTTTCTCAAGGGCCTACAACCAAAAGTTCGCAAGTTTATAGAATTGAGAAGACCAGTCAATCTACAAGCTGTAGTGGAAGGTGCAAGATTGTATGACGAAGTTGAAGCAAGGCTGTCAATGACTTGAGGATGAGGAGTCTTACCTCCTCCCATGCCATGAATGGTATACCCACCAAATGTAGTCCCAGGGACAGTTTCCTACCCCTATCTCGAGATGCAAACTGTGCCGTAGTATAATGCACCTAATCAAGTGTGGTCGCTGCATACGATAGTGCCTCAAATGATGGTTCAACCACAGCAACAGTGGCCTCAAATAGTTCCTCCAATGGTGACTCAACAACAATGGAATCCTACTAGCTGGAATCAACAACCCCAAGTCTCAACAGGAGCTCTGAATCAGAGCCAGAACAGAGGACCTGCTGGATCAACCCAACGAGTTTATGCAATAATTACAGACGCTTCCCAAAATCCTACAACAAGCACTTCAGGAGGTGAAAATCTGAAGGACTACTTATCCAACTCAGTTGCAAGTATCAAGAAAGAGCTTCTGGATGTGATTACAGAGCAGCTACAGATACTGAAGGTGAATACCACCAATATATCCACTCGTGCGGGAGCTGGAAGAGATGTGATGTGCTCTAATACATGGTGCGGAAAGTTTCATCAAGCGGGACATTTAGCCATTGAATGTACCAGAAAACCAACCATTCCTGGAGCCTTCTATTCCTATTGTTTGAGGAAGAACTATATAGAGGATATTTGCTCTTTGAAAGAGATGCATGAATGAAGACAAAAGGATGAAAATGCAAGATTCAACTTGCTAGAATCCAAAATGACAACACAAGATATTGGACCAAAGCCTAAAGAATTTGGTCCTAATTTTGGTCCAAGGAGGTTTCCCTCTCAAAGTTACAGAGGATGACAGTCTGGCGGTGGTCAGAGATCAGAGGTGGAATGTTATAGGTGTGGAGAAAATAGACATATCTCCCCAAATTGTCCAAACCCTAGACGATCTGTGGATTACAAGCCCTTATGTAGCCGATGCAAAGGAGAAGGCCACACTGCAAAGGGCTGTCCCAGTCCAGCCCCCCTATAAAGGCCAATGCCACTGATAGCCAATAGAAGGTACAAGAGCCTGCCTCCAATTTGGTCGAGTTGGAAGTTGCTGCTATTACGCGTACCAAGAAGAAGGAACCAGTTGTGCAAAATGAAAATGATTCTCCTGCTAAGACTGTGAATTTCAACTTGCCAATAGAGGGACACAGTAGTACAGCACAGAACAGTGCAATGCAGAGCACTGTAGTGCCACAGAGAGCTACAGAGACAGGACCACAGAAGAAGTGCCGATGCTACAGTTACTAGAAGAAAAAGGAAAGATGAAAATGGGTGTAGCCCCCTTCCCCAGCCGGCTAGAGAAGCCTGTGGATCCTATCAAAGATTATGACTTGGTCAAAGACCTAGACACAACCAAACTTAACATTCTGGCAGTTACTGATGCTGTCTCCTAGCTGCCAAAAGAGATTCAAAAGCATCTTGACCAAAAGGCGTGGACTAAGGATCGCTCCTTCAACAGCGACCAAGACCAATAAGGCCCCAGAGCTTGTAAAGGAAGTAGATGTGGCTAATGCCTTCCTAGATCCTGGAACCCTTGAGATTAGTGTATGGATAGAAGGATGCTTCATTTGAGATGCATTGATTGATGGAGGCTCATCAGTAAACATAATGAAGAATGTGACAATGAAGGACTTAGGGTTGCAAGGAATTCAACCTACACAGTGGCTTATCAGATTGGCAGACCAAAGCAGAGTCAAACCGTTGGGCATCCTCCCATACGTAAAAACAACCCTTGCAGGAAGAGATTATTGTGACTGACATATTTGGTGGTCAAACTAAATTCTTATGGGACTTCATATCCTCTGCTGTTGGAAAGACCTTGGATTTTTGAAGCAAGAGCCAGGACGGACTGGTTCAAAGGAACCCTAACCCTAGGCAGAGGACCCAACAAAGCGTTGTTAAAGCTGTATGGCTCGCAAAAAGGCAATGTATTCACATCCATTGAAGTCATAACTAACTCCTCTAACGAGGTAACAGATGGTACATCAGGAGATGAAGAAGCTGTTAAGCAAATCTTTCCTAAGAAAACAGAGGCGCAGTCCCTAACAGCGAGCACTATAAGCCAAGTGCCAAGAGAATCAAAATCCTTGTCCATGGGCGAATACCTCCTGCCTCAACTAGAATTAACATCTGAAATCACCTCTGACAGTGAAATAGAAGCATGGATGTACTGTTCTCCCTATTACATGACAGTCGCAGAGACAGTACAGAGACAGTACAATTACAGAGCAGAAACAGTATAGAGACAGAGCATATATAGAGCGGCTACAAAATAGAGAGAGAGTGGATACATAGATAGTCACAGAGAGAGTAACAGATACAGAGCCAGAGCCAGAGGCAAAAGGAGACTCAGAAGCTGTGACAGAAGCAGAAGCGCATGCAAAGGAAGAAGATCTATTCTTCTCTTACAGAGCCTCTACAGAAGCAGAGACAGAGCCTTCAGAGAAAGAGAATGAAAATGATGAGGAAGAAAATGAAGCAGGTTTATGAAAGTGAAAATGAAGAATTCCCTCTGATAGAGGATGATCTTGTTGATGTCCCTATAGAGATCTTAGAGGCCGAATATCTCAGGGTACTGGATGGAATGACTACGTTTCCATTTGGGTTGATCAATGGACCGAAAAGTATGCAGAATCTGTATAAGCAATAGATGAAAGGCATAAAATTAAGTTCACTAGTGGCTCCTGTCGCCGTGACCATTCAGTCCAAAGAAAAGATGATGATGATGATGCCCCTTGTCAATAGAAGCCTGAGTCATCAAAGCCACGGCCTCTATAGCAGGTCCGTGCTATGTGACATTCCTGGACGCATCCTCGGAAGATGAATCCTTCAGTCTTGAAGGAATCACTATTCACACAGAGGCAAACAAAGCTCTGATACCCTTCCAGCAACCTAAACAGACAAATGAGTTATCTGTACAGAAGGAGGACACTGGTTCTAGTGGAACATCAGACGAGGATACTACTCTCTTGGAAGAGTCAGACCTCTATCCAGAAGCAATCCGTGGGATGTTTATCCGTGAAGTGGAAGGTGAAAGACAAGTAACGTTCCTGGATACTAACGGTACTGAACGTCACCTGAAAGTGGGTCTCAATCTTCCAAAAGAAGAACTAGTGGTCATGCGAGACCTACTCAAAGAGAACTTAGACGTGTTTGCTTGGTCCTACAAAGACCTAAAGGAGATTGATTGCACAGTATGCCAACATCACATTGACCTAGAGCCTGATGCCAAACCTGTAAGGCAAAGACAAAGGCGTATGAATCCTAATTACTCTGCTCTGGTGAAGGCCGAATTATTGAAACTTCTTGAAGCCGAGTTCATTTATCCTGTGGCTAACAGTGAATGGGTTTCGCCCATTGTGGTAGTACCCAAGAAGAACGGGAAACTTCGAATATGTGTCGATTTTCGGAAGCTCAATTTGAAGACGAAGAAGGATCATTTACCCATCCCTTTTACAGACCAACTGTTGGACATAGTGGTGGCAAGCCATGAGCTGTATTCCCTCCTAGATGGATTCAGTGGATATAACCAAGTCCAGATCGCAGAAGAGGACCAATCCAAAACAACCTTCACCACAGAATGGGGAACCTATGCCTACAGAGTGATGCCATTTGGGCTCTGTAATACTCCTGCCACCTTCCAACGAGTAATGATGGTTGCCTTCCAGAATCATCTTCATGATTGCATTGAGGTGTATCTTGATGACTTTTGTGTCTATAGTTTGATCCGAGAGCACTGGGGACACCTAGAGCAATGTTTTGACAGATGCTGAGAGTATGGGATTTCTCTCAACCCTGACAAATGTGTCTTTGTCGTCTCCTCGGGAGTTCTTTTGGGCCATATTGTCTCGGCACAAGGGATTGCAACAGACCTGGCAAAGATTGAAAATATTGCCGCCTTAACAGCACCAACAAACCTCAAGCAATTAAGAGGATTTCTTGGCCATGTGGGCTACTACAGGAGATTTATTGCACATTTTGCAACTAAGGCAGCCCCTCTGCACAAGATCCTAAGGAAAGAGACGAATTTACTTTGGATGGATGACTGTGAAGAAGCCTTTAATACTCTAAAATAGTGCCTGATCCAAGCACCTATTTTATAGCCTCTTGATTGGACGAAGGAGTTCCATGTGCACACAGATGCATCAGTTGAAGGGCTAGGTGCTGTCCTATGTCAAAAGGCCCCCTCTAAATTAGATTAACCGATATATTATGCAAGCCGAAAGGTCACTGACATGGAACGGAACTATATAGTGACAGAGCTTGAGTGCTTGGCAATGGTGTTTGCACTGGAGAAGTTTCGACACTATCTATTGTCAACGCATTTCAAGTTCTATGTGGATCATGAAGCCTTGTCATTCCTGATGAACAAAGCAGATGTTAAAGGACGAATGATGAGATGGTTGCTCCTATTCCAAGAGTTCGACTTCGAAGTGATAACTAAGCCAGGCCGTTCCCATGCCCTAGCTGATCATCTATCACGGATCCCTCAAATAGAAGAAGAGGAACAGGATGATCCAGACCTTCCTTATGCTTCCTTGTTTCTAGTTGAAACAATTACTCCCTGGTATGCAGATATAGCCAATCTCCTAGCAACTCAATAGTATCCTCTTGGCATCTCAAGTCGTGAGAAGAAGAAGCTTCTGTTAGAATCATCCCCCTACACTTTGTTAGGCGGTGCATTGTACAAGAAAGGCAAAGATGAAGTGCTGTGAAGATGTGTTGCAGGAGATGAAATCGGTATAATATTGAAAGCATGCCATGATGAACCCTGTGATGGACACTTTGCAGGAGAAGCGATAGCCACGAAAGCTTTGCTAGCAGGATATTGGTGGGCTGACTCTCCAAAAGGACGCCTATGATTACTGTAAGAGATGTGATGCTTGTCAGCAAATGGGAAAACCCACCAAAACAAGTGCCATGCCACTGTAACCTATTCTTCCCCTAAAGTCATTTGAGAAGTGGGGGATTGATTTCTGGGTCCCATTGATCCACTCACCAAATGGAAGCAGAACAGATACATCCTAGTATGTACAGATTATGTCACAAAGTGGTGTGAAGCTAAAGCCCTGAAGCGGGACAATGGTAACAGCATAGCCCTGTTCATGTACAACAATATTATCACCCGTTTTGGCAGTCCCCTTGAGCTGGTAAGTGACAGAGGTACTCATTTTCTTAACAAAATCATAGAGGAGTTGACGGAGCTGTATAAGATCCGCTACTATCGTAAGTCCACTCCTTATTACCCCAGAGCCAATGGCCAAGTTGAAGTCACCAATCGCATCCTTTTTTCGATTCTGACAAGAACGATTGCCACACATCGTCACGACTGGGACGATCGACTTACAGAGGCCCTCTAGGCATATAGAACCTCCCATAAGGCAGCAACAAGACAGACCCCTTTTGAGCTAGTGTATGGTACAGAAGTTGTTTTCCCTGTTGAGCTGGAATTACCCTCTTTGCGAGTGGTAGTTAAAGAATGCATGGGAGATACCGAGTCACTGCAATGTCATCTCCTACACTTGGAATGCTTGGATGAGATACAGCGGATGGCCCTACAGTGCATGGAAACCACTCAAGCGCGATGCAAAGCCTATCATGACAGTTTCATCAAGCACAAGGAGTTCAAAGAAGGTGATCTTATTCTAGCTTATGATTCAAAATTTGGAAAGTTTCCTGACAAGCTTCAACAAGGGTGGATGGGCTCGTACAAGGTACTTGCCCGTCAATTTTAACGGCTCTCTTCAGGTGCAGACCGTTGATGCCTCTGATGATCCTTTCCTGATCAATGGCTATCGCCTGAAAAAGTATTTCCCTCCTTGGGGATCTTGACAATCACAGTCGACCTACCCCTTTCCTTTTGGACGTCGCATTGTCCTTCTTGTCGTGCTTCTAATAGCCCTTATGATTCTCCTCATGAAGGGGTCTCGTTCTGCTACCCCCTTGCAAAAACATCTCAATCTGACATTGTTCTCTTCTTGTCTGATCCAACAACGGTGGCAAGGTTGGTCTTAACATATGGTATTTCTACAATTCTCTTTCTTAATGAAAAAAAAACAACAAAAAAAGGAAAAAAAATGAAAAAGAAAAAAAAAACCAAAAAAACAAAAAACAACAAAACTGTTATGGGAGAAAAGGAAGAAATTCCTTGTCATAACAGGCCTCATTCCAAGAAAAGGTGGAAACACCCTTGGGCGGAAAGCTGACTATGGAAAATGTGGTAATACCCCGCAGTTCAGGATAGCTAACTCACCAGCAGAATCTTTCTGGCAAGTAATTTGAAGCCACCTTCCTTGGTGCGTTGTCTTTGCAATATCAATCCGTCTGCCCTTCTTAACAGACGACTCTTCTTACCAATCATTGAAGTACGAGATTTATAGGCTGTCTCCCTGGGTACGCCTTGCCCTCAAGATCCTGATGACACCAACAGCTGACATGATCTTCATCACCAACCTCTTGAGTGATGTGAGCTTTCATCCTAATAGGATGGGGATGTGAGTATGGGCTGCCCTCTATATCTATCAATAGAGCGTGAGACAAAGAGTGGGGTGAGTGACTAGTCTATCCCTTCAAATAAAATGAGAGGTGAGATGTATGAACGGAGTGTTGCACGCATGGGATGGGCCTCTCAATACACAAAGCACGATCTGTTCTTGTGCACTGCACTATAAGGCTCCTTGGCCTTCCTTCTTTCATTGTATGCCGGCATAGGGTGGGATGCACAGTTGCACCATCAAATGCACACAAGGCATACAACCTCTGCACAAGTGATAGTGAGGATTACATCAATGGGTTTTAGGAAGGGTTGCCCTCTGTATCTATCAATAGAGCGTGAGATAGAGGGTGGGCTGAGTGTGACGGGAGTTTCTTCAATCAATTATCGAGAGGTGAGGATTGAGGGACGTTGCGACCTTTGGAGTCAGGTACGTTTCCATTTTCCTATACACCCACAGGCTGGGTTTTTGCCAACAGCACATGATACGTCACTTTGTTCTATACACTGTACTACAAGGCTCCCTGGCCTTTCTCCTTGCACCTATGCTAGACGGGTTGGACGCACTAATGCACCATCAATTGTGCACCCTGGCATACTCTCTCTACATCATTCCCTTGTCAATTTCTAACTCGGGTGTGAGCTATGGGGTTCATCTTGATTTCCTTAAGTGATATTAGTAATGGGGTGAGTGACTACTCTTTCAATCCATTTGAGTGATCGTGAGTTGAGTGCAATATCCCTTGCTAGCGACGAATTTCCTGTGATTCCTTCAACTAGCTACCTCCCTGGGTGTTGCCGCTTGGTCCCTGCCATAAAAGATGTTGGATGAGCACTGTGAAGATACCTTGTTACCTCCTGCAGCCGACGACGCCTCCAGACGCAACATCGATAATTGACATTCCTCCTCGGTAATATGGGCCAAGTTTTTCTAACCATACACCTTCTGTTTTTCAGTACTGGTTATGTCTTAAGTGTGAGGACCTCATGGTTGGTCTGATGTGAGATACCAAGTCCGTGAAGTTTGGTTTACCCTTCGTGTTAAGGTCTTAAGTGTGGGGACGCGTCCCTGCGCGTCTATGCTGCATACCCCCATGCATATATCCTGTTATAATCATGCATCTATGCCGTGATTTCATGTTACCCTGATGGGGTCCCTTCCCCACCCTTCCGTTCTATTTCACCCTGTCCTAGGGGTTGTTCCTTGATCGTTTGCCCTTATTTTTGGTTTTATGCTTCTTTCATACAAACAGACCTTATGTTCACCGAAAGTTCAATCCAACTTTACAACCCTATTTTTCCCTTTGAACTGCCTATTTTTCCTTTTTATCAACCCCTATTCTGACATATAGTTTTCAAGTTATTAATTTTTGAAGCAATTCCCGTAAATTGGATAGTTTTCTATGTGAATGCATCTTTATTGCTTCAAAACCCTGATCTGATGTGTCAAGCCTGTCCTATCCATTCCCCCTGACATTTTTCCTTCTTATTCCGTGTCATTTCGAGGTACGGTTCATCCATTACTAATTTTTTCGAGTTTTGAGTCTTTTTTGTGTCTATTTTTCACATTTTTCCATGTGAACCTGCCCTATTTTCACCGGAATTCGAGTTTGATTTAACAACCGTATCTTGCTAGCCTTTCCCCCACTTTTTCCTTTTTCCTCCTCTCTCTTCGGACTGTCGAATTTTTAGTTATTAATTTTTTTCGAGTGTTTTTTAATGCATTTTCGTGTTTTCTATACGTGAACCCATCCTAGTTTCCCCCAACTGAGTTTTGATGTACCAGTCCTATGAATTCCTTTTTTTAAGACATTTTTCCTTTTTACCACCTACTATTCCGACGTACGGTTTTTCCCGTATTAATTTCCGAGTTCATTTTCAGGCCCAATTTTGGGGTTTTTCCCATGTGAATGCATCCTATCTCGATCGGAACCATGTTTTGACATGATAGGGTTGTTGGACACATTGTTCTGCACACTTTTTCTTCTTTCCATACTTCGTTCCAATACGCGGATTTTTTGATATTTAATGCTCGTATGTGTTTTCGGCGTTATTTTTTGCGTTTTTCCCATGTGAACACCCTGATTTTGTTTCGTAACCAGTGTTGCATATTTCCAATATTTTTCCCTCATCCCCCGGCCCATTTTTTCTTTTTACCGATTTTTGATCCAACAAACGATTTGGCTTTCATTAATTTTTCTTTATTTTTCCCGTTAACCGTGTTTCTCGCCTTGCGCGTGAACGCGGATGTTTTTGATTTTATGCGCCTCGGACTCCCCGTGGCGTTCGTGGCTCGCGTGTCCCCATTCCTATCCGTTTGAACCCGTCATTGGAAATTTTTTTACCCCTGCCCGCACATGCGTACGGCCCGGGGATGTGTTCTTTTCTTATTTTTTTCATTATTTAATATCAAAAGAAAAAAATTAAACTATACACACAATTTAAAAAAATTAAAAAAATCTACTTTTTTTAAAAAGAAAGAAAAAAATGAGAAAAAAAACACACATCCACCTAAATCCCAAAGGAAAATCCATCTTAAAAAAAAAAACAAAACACCAAAAGGAACAAGAAAACTAAGAAAAAAACAAAAATTCGAAAAAATAAAAATGAAAAGAAAAAAAATCCACGCACATGTTCATTCTTCCTCTTCCTCCTTCTCTTCCCTCCCCTTCCTCCTCTTCTTCTTCTTCTTCTTCTTCTTCTTCTTCTTCTTCTTCTTCTTCTTCTGCAGCAGCCGCACGTACTGAGTGCCGCCCATCTGCGGGCCGTCGCCGCATACCCCGGCAGCGCCTCCCCCCACCCTAGGCTGTCCATCCTGCTTCACCTTGTGCGACAACCGGTTGACGATGCGCAGGTTGGCCGACGGCTATCAGCGCCGTCCTCCGCTCGTTGGACCGCCACTGAAGGGAGCCGTAGTCCTCCGTCTGTTTGCTGCTCCTCGCTGCCGCCGTTGAAGGGAGCCGCAGTCGCCGCCGCTCCCTTGTCCTCTCGGCCACCTTGGCCTCGTCCTCCAGCCCCGCTTGCTCTTCAACCACCCTCCACCTATCCTCCACCTCCTCCCCCTCCTCCCTCCTCCTCCCCCTCCTCCTCCTCCCTCTCCTCCCCCACCACCACCTCCTCCCACCACCACCTCTGCCCAGGTGCTTAACTCCCCTTAGGTTAATTTAACTTAACTTTAGTTATACGAACTTCCCTTTAGTTAAGCTAACCCAATGTTAGTTAACCAACCTACTTAGGGTTAGGTTAACCCTAACCTAACTAGACTTAGGTTAAAAACTAACCTAACTAGGGTTAGGTCACCACTCACCTAACTAGGGTTAGGTTAACCCTAACCTAACTATAGTAAGTTCACTAACCTACCTCAGGTTAGTCCCTACTACCTACCTTAGGTTAGACTAACTAACTTAGGTTAGTTAGAACTTACCTAGACTAACTTAACTAACCTAGACTGACCCCAAACTAACCTACTTGACTTAGTCAACCCTGGAATAACCCAGACTAACCTAATCAACCTTGACTAACCTAACTTGGCTTAGTCTGACTTATCTAACTTAACCAGCCTAACAGGACAGTTGACTTGATTCGACCCTCCTTACCAAACCAACCCGATTTCCATGATTTAATTGATTTAGTTACTTAAAAAATTCAATTACCTTCAAAAAAATTTCAGAAATTTTTCCTCTATTTCTGTAAATTTTTGGAAAATTTTTTAGGTGGAAATTTCAACACCCAAAATTATAGAAAATTAAATATTTGACAATTCATTTCAAAGTACCTAAAAAATGCATAAATTTCATTTAAAATTAGTAAAACATACAATTTTTTTAAAGAAAAATTCAAGAAAATTCCACCCACCCCGTGAAATTTTTTCATAAAATTTTCTCTTTACAATATTTTCATACAAGGCCCCAATATTCTTTGAAAAAAACAAAACAGACTAAATATACAAATAAAGTACTTATTTTTATACCATAAATTGTAGATATTTTCTAAATGGCTGAAATTTTATTTTTTTCCTTCATCACATATCCATGTGCTATATATCTTGATTTAATTATTATTCATTTTGAAAAGAAAAAAAAAACAATCACATACAATTTATTAAAAAAACAAAAACAGAAATACACACATAAACCAAACCAACCAATCCCACATAATAAAATAAATTAACCAAACCACACTATAACACCAAAACAAATACACCTAAAATATAATCCCCTACACAATCTAAACTTTTTTTTAAAAATAAAAAATAAAAAATAAAAATAAAAATACATTCAAAATTATCAAACCCACTAAGGTGTTTTCTGTTTTGTTCAGTCGTGGTCTTTGATTTTTTTTGACTGGATTCATTACTTTTGGGGGACTCCTTCGTGCGCCTTCAGACCATTACATACACACCCCTACCAGGCATTCTTTGTGACTATCTGTGTTGTGGTGTGTGTGTTTACCATCTGAATGGCGCCTCACGCTTCTCCCCCTATCCAGTATGTCCCACTGGTTAGTAGGGATTACTCTTCCCTACTCACTTTTGAGCCTCTCACGAAGGCGGGACTTGCGACTTTCGTAGCTGCCTCCTTCCCCTTGATTCCAGAAGATCCATCCATGTGTGATGAGTTCCTTGCCTCATACAACAAGAAGTCGGGACTGGTCCATGGTACTTCCATGATATTGACACCCCGCGGATTAGGGAAGGCTTTGTCTCTTCCCTACAAAGGAGAGCCCTTTGTTACAGCTCACCAGCTATTCTCTAACGATGAGATTTTGAAGATGTTACAGAAACAGACAAAGAAAATTCTAGATGTTAAGAAAGTGATCAATACTTCAGGATTTTTCTTTTCTATGATCACTGATCCTGTGTGGAAGTTGGTCTGCCAGTTTCTCCAAGACAGGTTTATGCCTGCCAAAACGCCATCCCATTACTTTGTCCAAAGAGCTCTTTACAGCTTCAAGGATGGTGTTAAAAGGGGTAGCTATTGATTGGAGCACTTACCTACTCACAAAGATGGATCAACATTTCGTCAAAGTAACCAGGGGCAATGTCACAAATGTCACCTATGGATCCTACCTGTCTGCTTTCTTAACCTACTCAGGTTTAAAGAAGGATGTGCCTCCACCTCCTCCATCTGATCCCGTACCTCCTCCACCACCTTCAGAAGAGTCGAAACCAATTGATATAGAGGATCTGGATCTTCCTCCTCCACTGGTCATACAGCGAAAACGCTTGAAGCGGGTAGCAGATAAAGCTCCTTCAGTTACAATTCCTGCTACATCTGGTAGTGATCTCCTTGCTTATCTCACATGTAACAACCTGTTCAGAGCACATAGAGAGGTTTCCTTGGACATATCAGTCCCTTCACTGAACAGTTCAGTGTCGGGAGATGCCATTCCATTCATATGTAAAGACATCTAGAGATCAATTGAATTGTCAGTGAATAGCTTGTGTTCAATAGCTGTATGTTTTCTTTTATGAAGAAGTGATGCAGTCCAAAGACCAGTTGCATAAGGCAACATCCGAGTTAGCCTCTGCCAAAGACACCCTGGCAGATCTGTTTAAGCAGATGGAGCAACAAACCCAATTGATTGAGACCCACAGAGAAGATATATCTTCTTTGAAGATTTAGTTAATAAAGGCTCAATCAGAGGTCACTAGAATCTCAGAGGAGAAGGAGAGGATGCCCAAAGAAGCGCAAGAGTTTCAAACTCTTTTAGATGTAAAACTCTCAACCTTACAGACTACTACTGACACAGTGGAATCACAAGCTTCCCAAATCAAGCAGTTGCAAGACCAACTGGCACAATCACGGTCTGTTCCTCCAAGCCCTAATGTTCCACTGATCCCTTGTCTCTCACAGTAGGACTTGGCATTTCTTCAGAGACAGGCTACCTTATGTCCTTTATTCCAAGATAAAGTGGAAATATTGCAATCCAGGATGGATCTACTATGGTCTACATTTGAGCATTTCTAGGAATATGTTACTCGGGACCATTCTTTCTTTGTCCACTATCAATTGCAAAAGTTGGCCTTTTACATGAAGCTTTCAACGATGGATCTTCCTCTTCCAGAGGATGGTTGGAGTGGGGCTTGGTCTCTTGACTTACTGTGATAGAAGTGGTCTGTATGGTGTTTGAAGATTCTGTCACGATGGATACCATATTGCTGTCATATATGTATCTACGGGGAGACTTGTTGATTCCAGATGAGGTAGATATGGCCTGGTATGTGGAAGATGTGGTTTTACAAGCTGTTTTGTAAGTCAACTATTTGGAGTTGCACATAGATGACATGTTACAGAGTTACTCCTCAAAAGTGGCTACTTGCCCTGATAATTCTTGGCACTCCATGATTGATTTTGTGGTCTTGAATCAACAACAGAACACAGCTTCTACCTATGTACAGAGCACTAACCAACTGAGGGTGGATCTCTTAACTCACCTTTCTAAAAATAATCCATTTGATTTATTTATTTTTAATGCCTATCAGAGAAGATCTACCTTAGGTCCCTTTGTTCCTAGCCTACTGTATTACCAACAAATGGCTCACCTATCTTTCCCTTTATCAAACCAATTCAATAGCAATCTTACCCCTTCTTTTCCAACCTCAATCTTTTCCTCAAATTCCCATATTTACATATTGCTCTTTTATCGAGGATAGAGTATTTTCCCCTTCACCATCATGCCCTTCTCCATCCATCCATATACCTTCTACCTTTCCTATTTATCAATTAACACCCTTCCTAACTGATTCCCTAAAATTTTCAGCCACTCCTTCTTTAACCTATTCCTCCTTTTATGATTTTGCCTACCCATCTCTTCATCCACTTTTACTTATTCCACTTCCATCTTCTGCCACTTCTATATCTCAACCCCCTTAGTTGGTTAGTGAATATGAAGGGTTTGATCATCAAATTCCCAAAAGAAGAGGATGGAGCTCAAATGATTCTCTTAGAGGACCTTTGATAAACTGGCCAATAATTCCAGGAGATTGGAAAATTGCCAGTCAAGCATACCAGAACTACCTTCATTTTGCTCACCAATATTCACAATCTCTGGATCCTTCGGTGAGATTGACAGCTCATTTTACTTGGTATTTAGCATACATGCATAGGCATTCCCATAATGATCAAAAGGCCATTCCAAAACTTTGTATGAATGTCAATGTGAACATTGATTCCCAACAGTTGGATGTCCTGTATTTTCATGCCCTATATCTCCCTAGCAGATACCTTGTCTTGCTAGAAAGGATGTGCTGCTTGCAGTTCTTTCAAAATCCTCCAAAGACATTTGTAGATGAATCTTTCTCCATGGATCACTTTCGAAACCACCAAGCCTTTAAAAGGGATCATCTTCATTGATGCCTTTGCAATGTATCTTGGATGATTCTTAATGATATATCTCTTTTTGGAGGTATCATTAAGATGGTTGTGTTAGTGGTTGTGTGTGTTGTAATAATTGTATGTAATGAGTTCGTGCTGATTGAGAATAACTTGTTCGAGAGCTCTTTTCAAAAGATTGATGGTGGATGGAAAGCGTATGGGAGAAAACTGAAGAGAACATCTTATATCCTTTACAAATTTGTTCTACTTTTTAAAATGATTAATCAGATGAGTTAATGAATAACGAAAGTTTTCCTTCAGTAGTATTTTTCTATCAGATACAGGTGATAATTTGGGGTCGTGGGTTAGTAAGATTATTGAAGATCCTATGGAAGATAAAATTGAGCTCTTTAGTGAATTTATATTCTTATTTTCCTTAGGTCACAAGGACGCTTCCTTTCTAAGTTTGGGGATATGTTGAAAGTGAAAAAAGACTGAATTTTTGACTGATTTTTGTTGTTTTTTAGGTCTGAATGATTGATTTTTGATGGATTTAGAGTGATGTATAGTTGTTAATGGAAGTATTTGAGAGTGTTTTGGATGATATTGATTATGTTTTGGAAGTTCATGATGATTCTCAGTGGAGATATGAAGTTCTGTGATGTTCTGATAGGTTCTGATTGGTTCTGTATAGCTTCTGTTTTGTTCTGATTGTCTTCTATATGAAGCATAGATTGATGATTAATGAAGATTGAGATCTTTTGGAAGCTTATTGAATAGTTTTTGATAGTTTGGAATGGTTTGAGTATGAGTTATGAGGTTCTGATGACCTTTTGTAGACCCTCTGTAGACCCTCTGTCTCTGCTCTGTCTTTATATTGTAACTGTACTGTAGCTGTTCTAGTGATGTACTGTAACTATTTTGTAGACCTTCTGTAAGTGTTTTGTAGAATGTATGTGTGACTTTGGGAAAGTTTTCTAACCTTTGGAAAGGATGAATCTAAGTTCAAAAGAGCTAAAATAAGTGGAAGAAGTAGCTGCTAAAGACTAAAGAGAAGACTAAGTGACAGTGACAGTGACAGTAGTGAGTTGTGAAAAGACATTGTACTGGCTCTGGTGACTCTTCATATCAGACATACCTCTTGGGAGGTGCATCCAAGACCTAAGAAGGATTATTGAGAGTTATTATGAGAGAATTGTAGTGAGGAGATGATGTACTATTGATAGAGAGAGAGAGAGAGAGAGTCAGAGATAGTCAGATCTATCAAAATAGTGTAACTGTATATGAGAGATTGAGAGAGAGAACTATGAAGACATTGAAGATGAATAATATGTGATTTATTTCCATTAAAAAGATGGTGTATTTTTTGGTGTTCTTTGTTATATTGATGGATTCTATGAAGATGTTGAAGATTATGGTTGATTCTATCAAATCCGTGGGAGAAATCTACTATGATGCTGCGTGAAGACTTGTTGTTTTCTTTGTTTTGATGATCAAAAGAATGAAATAAAATCTTTTTGATATTACAAGATAGATTTTCTTGCAAGAGAATTCCCTTTTCCTTGGTGTTCCTCTTGGGGTGTTTTGATGATCAAAAGAATGAAATAAAATCTTGTTGATGTTACAAGATAGATTTTCTTGCAAGAGAATTCACTTTTCCTTAGTGTTCCTCTTGGGGCTCCATGTTAAAAGAAAATCTATCTTGTAACATCAACAAGATTTTATTTCATTCTTTTGATCATCAAAACAAAGAAAACAGCAAGTCTTTACGGAGCATCATAGTAGATTTCTCCCACGGATTTGATAGAGTCAACCATAATCTTCAACATCTTCATAGAATCCATCAATATAACAAAGAACACAAAAGAATACACCATCTTTTGAATGGAAATAAATCACATATTATTCATCTTTAATGTCTTCATAGTTCTCTCTCTCAATCTCTCATATACAATTACAATGTTTTGATAGATTTGACTATCTCTGACTCTCTCTCTCTCTCTCTCTATCAATAGTACATCATCTTCTCAATAATCCTTCTTATGTCGTGGATGCACCTCCCAAGAGGTTTGTCTGATATGAAGAGTCACCAAAGCCACTACAGTGTCTTTTCACAGCTCACTATTGTCATTGTCACTTAGTCTTCTCTTCAGCCTTCAACAGCTGCTTCTTTCACTTGTTTTAGCTCTTTTGAACTTAGATTCATCCTTTCCAAAGGTTAGAAAACTTTCCCAAAGGCACACATACATTCTACAGAACACTTACAGAAGGTCTACAGAACAGTTATAGTACAGCACCAGAAGAGCTATAGTACAGTTACAGTACAGAGACAGAGCAGAGACAGAGGGTCTACAGAAGGTCATCAGAACCTCATAACTCATAATCAAACCATTCCAAACTATGAAAAACTATTCAATAAGCTTCCAAAATATCTTTATCTTCATCAATCATCAATCCATGCTTCATATAGAAGACAATCAAAACAAAACAGAAGCTATACAGAAGGTATACAGAACCAATCAGGACCTATCAGAACATCACAGAACTTCATATCTCCATTGAGAATCATCATGAACTTGCAAAACATAATCAATATCATCCAAAGCACTCTCAAATACTTCCATTAACAACTACACATCACTCTAAATCCATCAAAAATCAATCATTTAGACCTCAAAAACAACAAAAATCAGTCAAAAATTCAGTCTTTTTTCATTCTCAACAAGTTGATGTATTTATTTATGTATGTTTAATAATTATTTATTATCTATTGTTAGTTTTTAAGAAAGAAAGCATGGTTGCATATATCCTGGAAATTGAAATCATCTTATTGATAAATAATGTGACTATTTTTGAGTCTAGAATAAATGAGACAATGCACATGCAATTATTATGGCAAGAGAGGGAGAGAGAAAAAAAACTCAATTTGATTTAAAGTTTGTAGATAATGTAATATCACAATGACTACTATTCTATTATGATGGAATATCATTGAAATTTCACTCTATAGATACAAATACAATAAATAACATGATAGAGATTGTATTTTTTATATGTTGATTCATATTCTATGATACATTATTATATATAATTACTTGGATACTATACAAATGCAAGGATGAGAATCTTCATCTTATGATATGAGATATAGTTGCGATGTTATTTATTGATAATGACTATATCTCTTTTGAGAGATCTTATTATGATTGAACCTCTTTAGAGAGGAGATCATATAAATTTCTTGCAAAAGATGCAATTGAGAATGAGAATGAGAGTATGAATGAGAAAGAGATGACTACGATTATTTCTAACTAGACGTAGTTAGATGCAATCTCCAAGAGAGAGTTTTAAACCAATTGTGATTGGACTCAACTCTATGTGAAGCATACTCTTTTAAAAAAGGGATTCACTTGAATATTTTCATGATTACTTTTTGAAGACTAAATTTGAAGGAGCATGAAGAAGATGTCTAGCTATCTAGAAGACTCTTTGTGAAGTCTTTATGAAGTTGGTGCGCGTTGTTAAGAAGACTCTTTATTGTTATTTTATAATATAGAATCTAATTTGAAGATTCTACTCTTGTGAAGATATATATGAATTTGAATATGAATATCCATTCCAGTGATGGTAAAGATCTATAATTGTATTCAAGATATGACAATAAAGAAGGGACTAAAAAGATAAGTTTCTTACCTCTTTTTCTTTGATATTTGAGCTTAACAATTTTAAATATTATTTGATAATAATAAATGAGCTTTAGAAACAAAGTCTTTGAAGAGGGATCGGATGCCATTTATATTTCTTAATAAATGTTATCTAGCTAAGCTTTGAGAACAAAGCTTTTGAAGAGGATTGAATGTAGTGATTATTTTCATAAAATTATCAAATATATTAATTTTATAATATATCTATGTAAAAACTTGTGAATATAAAATTATTTAATCAATTATAATATAATAAATAAATAGTTCTATCATCAAAATACATATCCATGTATTTGTTAATAAGTAGTATTAGTCAAATTATGTAGTCTACAAAAATTAAATATAGTCATATTGATTGTAAATGATATGTTAGATATTTTAATAGATATTGTTATAAATTTTTAAAATAAAATACGTTAAAAAGTCTAAAATAGCATGGAAGAGATGTGGAAAATGAAAAACATGCTTTTTATGACTCTTGACCTAAAATTTCCATTTTCTCTTACAAGAACCCTAATTTCACAATTTTGCTCACGTGGCTTTACTAATCAAGTGTGTTTTCTTTGTTTTGGGTACTTGGACAAAAATTTGGAGTTGAAATGACAAACTTATGATAGAAATAAGTTGTAAGTGCTTCAGGATAGACTACATAGATACATGGATTTCATGTTCCTTACTTCTTTTCTTTTTTATTTATGTATAATTATTTCTCTTATGTTATTGAGTTTGATTATGAAAATTGAGATTGAAAGTAGGATTAAGAGTCATATATACATATTTCCTAGGAAATACATCATTCTAGAATAGCTATGTGGTCGATGCTATGGTTCTCAAGCAATTCATGGATTCATATAAAAGATAACTAATGGAGATAGCCTATTATATTCTTTTGTGACTTCTTAAGATTGAGATTGAGATTATGAATGAGAGTGAGAGTGAGATTATGATCACAAATGAGACCCTTCATATACTTGATTCTAGCTTGGGAGTGGTCAAGTGATTCGAGCTCCATATTGGAGTGCATGTTGTAATGTTCTATTACTCCTACTCTTGATCAAATATTATATAGATTTATCTTTTCCTTTATTTTCTCCATACATATCTTTATTTAGTTTGATTGGATATATGATTTATTATGATTATTAAGGAGCCATGTTACAGAAACCTTGATCATCGTGCATGTCACCAATTGTAACTCTCATATTTTGGCAAGCTACATAAAGATCCCCTAGAGTGTTGTTTGCTCGGGGGGATCGCTCATGAATATATGTATATATAATGTGAGTTCAAAATAAGGGGTTTTTAAAACGCCAATTTTATACATTTTTTACATACAGAAGGGTGTCATATAAAGGGGTTACTTACAGATTGAATAGAAAAGGGTTGTGTTTTATTCATGAAAAATTCACAGAGTAGGATATTTATAAATAGGCCATGAACGCACGTCATATAGAGAATATATATATAGTGAGCCCCCAAGGTTGTTTGCTACTTGCATCCTCTATTCATGATCAACATCAATTGACCATTCATTGTTTTCATGTAAACTTCTAATAATTACATTGATCTCTGACTCATGGTCAATAAGTTCAACACATGGAGTCTCAAGCTCCCCAATCTTCACAAGTATCTTTGAGCCTAATGATTTTGGTTGTGATGGCTTCTAGGAATCAAACTTGAAGTTTCATCATCATCATCATACATCAATCTCCATCCCGTTTGTATATTGCTATAATTTATTGGCCTTTCAGCCACCCAATATATCAGCTTTTTCATCTTTAACCATGGCATTTACAACATCAATAATATCTAAAACAACACATGTATCATTCTCATAATCCACATGTATACCCTACAAACCAAGCTCTTTTACTTTCTACATCATGGCATTTCATGGTTCTCAAAAAACTATTGTTTTCTTTTAATGATATTGATAATTTGTTCATGCATTTCTCTCTTTGCAATTCTAATTGTTTCTCCAAGAGTATATTCAGCCCTAATTTTTTCTTGTTTTCCTTCCATCTTGCTTTTGTTGTTGACACACATCTTCCATCACATGGTCTAGAGTAGGCCTAGCAAAAGCCCAAAGCTAATCCAAATTTCCATGAGTCACTCTCTTAGAAGTACATACATTATCCTCATCCATTTTCCTTTTTCTCTTCCACAATCACATCCATGTTGTCAGTCTACTGGCAAAGTAAGCATAAGATGAAAATGAGTCTACTGGCACATCCCAAGCAATCATCTCATAAATGCTCTTACCAACACTAGTTAATTCCACTACAAGTGCCCCTATTAATACACTTTTGAACTATGAAAAAAAATTATGAGCACATCTAATTTTTTGCTTCTATTCATGTTAGAATACCCATGTCAAAATTCATGTGTATTTGCTAATAAATAAGCATGATGTGTAATACACAAATATATGTGGTATATTTGTAAATTTTACAAAAAGTTAAATAATTACTTAATCGCATTCCATTTTCAATTTTCATGCTTTTTTTATAATAAAGAAAATATATCTAATGCAAACGAAAAACCTACAAAGTTGTTGGTTTTGTAGACCCGTGGCTCTTGTTGCAAGTCTACAATAGGTAACTGGTTTTTTTCCTACACTTTCTTGTATATTCATCTTATATATAAATTGATTCCACATTCCATTTAAAAAAGCACACTATAATAAAGTTTGATACCATAAAATATTGAATGATAGTATGAAATGAGAATGAGAGTGACCAAGTTTGGCCTTGTATTACTACATGTACACAAAGAAGTATAAGAAAGTGTATACATCTATTTGAAGCCACCTTTTAGTAACTAGTAGTACAAAGCAACCTAAGTACAATACTATATTCATGGATCATATCTCATGGGGGCAGGTATCATCGTCATCTCCCCCTTGCTCATCATCCTCTTCATTGTCCTTCTCATTATGCTAGGATCTCTAGAACTCCCTTGAAGCCCAAGGATTTATAATGCATTTTATGTAAGCCTACATAAGGCCTATGTGACAAACCTAATTGTATCCTTAGTGATGGTTTATTAAATACTATAATTATAATTCAAGAGTATCCTAGACCCTAGAGAGAATATCCTTAGAGCTTGTGTGCTAGAGTATATAAAATCCAATAGAACACCCATCTAAGTGAAGATGTAACTTGGGTAGATGAGCTCACTCATGTTAAAGATTGCACCTAGTTCTTTAAAAAGGTGAAAACATATAATTTCTTTAAAGTGGAGAAAATGTAATGTCTTGCATGTAATCCACCCTAAATGGGCTAATGGTTCTTTTACCTCTTGTCAATATGGATATTGACAAGGTGTACATGTTATAAACCTTATGCAAAGTTGCAAGTAAATTTATTGTTGTAAAAGTAGGAGCCATGATGATGCATCAATGGATTAGATGATGGATTTCTGTAACGTGTCCACCTGTTATCTTCAGGACATGTCTTAGTAGTCCATCGGAAAGGATGTCTAGAAAGCTCCGCCCGGCACTCCCATGGAATGTTACGGGGTTTGGGATCTAGGACTTTCCGCGTCTGCCACGTAGCGGAAGTATTCCGGCCGTTCCCACTTAGGACCCGACCTAAATTAGGGTTTTCCCTATTGGTCATTTCCTAACGGCAACTAGTGTCGAACCCGAGCGAACTACTTTACGTAGAAACGCCAGGTCCGAAGCGGATTCACGCTGCACTTGGTTCAAGGAGAATGGGAAACAAGAGGGATGCGAAGCTCAACCTCTCTGCCATAAGGCATAGTCCCATTCTGTTCCCCTAAAACAACGTAAATCGGGATCATTTATAACTTAGACTCTAGGTCAGCGCCCTTGCTATTCGTCATGATTTGAGAAAAGTTCTCGGCCAACCGGGACCACCCATCTGTGGGTCGGACCTATGGCAATCTATGGCCACATCCTCCGTACTTTTCTCAGGTTGTTTTAGTTATTTAATTACCTAACACATTTAGTTGGACATGTATCAATCAGCTTCCTTAATTAGCCCGTTAGGCGCTGGTTCCTTCACGTAATCATAGCACTTGACATAGAAAAACAATGTCAAACAAGTTCCTTTTCAACAGGTTATCATATTTATCTTTGAAATACATAAAGTCCAGCTTGTAGGCTTATTCATAATCTGCCCGAAGGCTATCCACCAATCCATAGGGATTACTAATCCAAGATTCCGCCCGTAGACTAGTATGCGGGCCTCGAGATCCAATCCTGAGTCACGTTGGCCTCTTGTGCAAGGCCTGGAAGGCGAGGGATTTATGGGCGAGAGCCCCCTCTGGCACCCAAGCATCCTCTTGCTCCTAGTAGCGCTCAACGGAGAGACCTCTCGCGGCGGGTTCGGTCCACCTTCCCGGCACGGTTAACAACCCCCTTGGTTAGGGTCATGCAGGCAGTCGGGGGTAATTGAAGCTGCCTCTCCCTTCAGGCCTTCAACCTGAAGCATTAGATATCCATTTATCCTTTAATTCTTTGAGCAAACAAAGCAAAACAATGCTCTTAAAACTGTTACAAGCACAATCATTTCCATTGGTTGTTATTTTTGGCCAACTGCTAAGGAGCGAATTCTTCTTTTTGAATACATCCAACACTCGATCTGGGATCAATTGCGACTTGGAAAGATCCCCAAGGGTTTATTTGTTAACCCTATATCGTGGGTTAGGGCCGTACCCTATTAACCCGACTTAGTCAATACCTTAAGTTCATATATTATTCCAATTTATTGATTGGTCTTTTGCTTCCAAGCAAATATCTAATCTGCGTATCTTGGTCACTTTACCCAAGAAATGTACTATATCAGGACAATTATTCATCCTCTTGCAAGATAAACTTGCGTAAAAATCTGCCAATCTCATTCCAAGAAATTGGCCATTCCCTTGTGATCAAATCACAAGATCATGCAACTCTGCAACTTTTTGCACAAGTGTCGCATCAACTATGGAACTATTCTACCCATCAATGGTGTCTTCTAATCACGATATCATGATTAGATATAACAATTTGTTCCTGATTGCATTAGGCTGACATTGTCGGTCCTAGGGTTCCGAGTTTCATCTTTTTAGCAAGAGATTCTTAGGAAAAACCCTAGATCACTTCTCACAAGTATGTTCCAATGTCCCTACATTCCGTGAATGTGGGCAAGTCTTTAGGGTATAGGAGTTTCAGCTTTGGTAATACGAGCGACTAGGTAATGTCCTCAACGTGCTAACCTTAGTTAGCTCTTTGGGATATGCTACATTGAATTGACCCTTTTTAAATGAGTCTCTCGCGGTTTTTAGGTATTTAGGTTTAAACCAATTTAACTTGTCTATTCTTGAAGATAATTATGCTATCATTTCCGTAACCACACGATTCATTACCTACGTATAAGTTGATTTACAAGCCCTAACTTTTCGGGTTAAGGTCAAAGCATAGGTTAAGTTATAGCATAATTCTAATTGATCATCCTATAACATGCAAACAAGATTCATGCTACTAAACTTTAGGATTTTATGTTTAAACATGCAGCCTTTTTTTCTTCTTTCATTCCGAATGAATTTGTCGTATGTAGAACTTACATAATCTTTCATTGATTAGAGTTTTACGTGACTAGAGTTAAATCTTCTTCATGCAGCCCTAGCAATTTCCTACGGTTGCTAGCAACTTTCTTTAAGAATCATTTTGAAAAAGATGTTCAATAATGCAATATGCGGTTTATTCCTCCCATGCTGAAGTGTACTATCATAATTTCGTTTGTAAATATGGGCATTACTTAATCTAATTAGTGCATAAAATTCGCTTGCTAGAAATGCATAGAAATCTTATCCTCACTTTGTTTTGTTTGTTTTATTGAAAAAGACTAATGAGACTGAATTCTTCCATTGTGAGCTCTTTCCTTTAAATTAGTCAAAGTATTTAAATCAAAAGATGCATCCTATCTCCAAAAATGATCCATGCATGATTGGACTATAATAACGTAAATAAAAAATTAGGAAGAAAAAAACCTGGACTTGTGGTGAAATGTCCACATGGATGTTAGGAGATGATCCTCCTGCGGTTGTGCCTTGTGCTTTTTTAGGAGCCATCGCGAATGCGGCCTTTCCATCTTGGATGCAGATTTATGATGTTGGCCGTCTCCTTTGCACGCGAAACTCCCTTTGTAATTCCACTGTCCTTTATGAATTTTTTTCCTTCCTTTCGTAGAAGCTCCAGTGCAAATTGTATACTTGGAAAGGAGTTTAGCACTCGAAAGGAGGTACTAACTGGACTTTAACGGATTGAAAAAGGGGCAAAGGGTATAAAAGACCTTAAAAAGGGATATTTCTGTGGAGGGGGGGAGAAACCCACGGGAAGGGTTTATATCCCGGGGAGGGGGGGGTTTATCACCCACTTTGAAAAGGCCTTTTAAAGACCCACAGGAAAGGGGGGAAAAGGGTGTAAAAGACTCTTAAGAGGAGATTTTGTAAAAGACTCTTAAGAGGAGATTTCGTGTGGGGGGGAAAAGGGTGTAAAAGACCCTTAGGAGGGAATTTTGTGTGGGGGAGAAAAGGGTGTAAAAGACCCTTAGGAGGGAATGCTACAATTTCCATACCTATATAAAACTATGCAATGAAAGAAACAAAAATCATTCTCTTATTAGATAATCATCGTGTGCATTGAATTAATAGCACAAAGCATCAAATATTGTATTTTCGAGTTAAGCGTTCTAAAAAACAAGTCAAACTCATTGAAAGGAAACCCATAAACCTCATCCTCCTAGCCGTTCTTCATACTATATTTCTTGCTATCAACCCTAGGAGCTCAAAGAGGTCTCTCTACCAAAGGTCACACAATGTGATTAATAATATCAATATCACTATCGAATGAGTAGTGTGGACACCTAAAAGTCATGCATCTTCTTAGCGTGCTCGATGGTTGGAAGATGTGGGGTCTCATGAAGCAAGTCTAGAGAGTTGGAACCTATAAAGAAAAAGAAGACACAAATGCTAGAGTGAAAGCCTTAAACTCAAATCTTAGGCATTTAAAGTCAAAAGAAATGAAAGAGACACATTCTTGTGGGTGCAAACTAAGTTTCTCATCTCTTGTCCTTTTCTCCTATACTATCTACATTAGCTTGAGCTTGAGAGTGAAAGGGTGTGAGAGGATGTGAGAGAGAGAGAGAGAGAGAGAGAGAGAGAGAGAGAGAGAGAGAGAGAGAGAGAGAGAGAGAGAGAGAGGTATCACTTCTATTCTCTTGAGTTTCCCAATATGATGGTCATGTTTGGATGGAGTATAAAACTTGCACCAAAGATAATTTTAAAGGCATAGTTTGAAATAGTTCATGTGTATGACACTTGAGATGTTTTAATTTAGAATACATATATTATGGATATACCAAGCAATACAATCAAACATAATGTAAGGGAAAATTATGTCAAATGCCCTCTATCAATATTTAGACATTAGCAAACAAGGCATTGGTGTGTCATCATTGTTCCACCATCCCAAAGTAGATGACAGTTTATGAGTGTTGCATATACTATTTCTATGCTGCCAATAGAGCCAATACCACTAGGTGTGCCATACACCTAGGGTATCATAATAACACCATCTCTAATGGGGTTTGCATGAAGAATATAGCAACCATGGAATCCCTAGTGAAGTATATAGCAACCATCTAAATTGCTTTCTATAGGATTTTATTGGAGGGTATGAAGCATAGGGTGCCAAACGATTGTGCTCATATATTGCAAGGAAAAATTATCTATGAGACTAATGTTGTCCTTGACAACCCTCACATTTTTTTGGTTTCAATAGTGGAATCAAAGAAGACAAGGATTGGCTATGCTGTAAACCTATCAGAGTTTCCAAGATGCTCATGCCTTGATTTTTCTCTACAAGAGTCAAAGGAGCCCTATATTAAGCCTTGTATCCATCTATATTTTTTGCTCATTAGGGTTCTTGGATTGGAGCCCTTGATTCACGAATTTATGTAGAATCTTTGACAAAGTTGAAGATCACCCAAGTGTTATCCGAGCATCACAATGTTCCTTTTGTGGGTACTATGTAGGCAATGATACTTGTTTGAAAGAGAAACTTGGGTTCGGTGGTAAGCATGCAATGTATTCCACATTTTGGTCTACTTATTAATGGATTTGAAGGGAAAGCATACACCAATATTTTTTGTCCTCCTATTTTTGGCCTATACGTGTATTGGTTATCATTGGTTTTTGGTTATGTAAGGTTAAGAATTCATTTCTCTTAATGAAAATATATAAAACTATAAATATTCTTTTGGTATATGTGTATGCTTTTGGCATGTATAGAAGATTGAATGTGTTATCCTTTAAAGAGTGTGGTGTAAGGATAGTTTGTCTTACATCAATTCATACGCATGATTGATCAAGTCGTGCTCAGTTCCTTAAGTTTCTTGCTCTAGGTTTGCTCAATTTATAGTAATCCACATTGTGCTTTGTGCTTCAACCCACTATTGATCATGTGCATAAATCAACATAGGTATAGGGCCCAAGCCTTATTTTTCCCTCCTCTTATTTTCCACAACTTGAGCTTTAATTTGGGCCCTGTTGTTCGAATTGATTTTTTGAACCTTTTCTTATGCTCACTAGTTCGTAAATTTCAAACATATGGGACTAGGAAACTTCTCATACATAAGAAAAATCACTACTTGGAGCTTAGTAGGGTCTTTTTTGGAGAAGGGCCTAAAGCAATCTCCATAGTGTGCATGCACTATGCTTTACATGATGCTTATGATTCCTTTACCTTATGATCTAGGAAGACTCTACCCATGCTAGTTAATGTGTAGATTACCCGTGGTCTATGCTCTTCATGCTCTCGGCTTCATCTAGTCTTTCTTCATTTGGTTGGGCTTGTGATGTAGAGGAGATATGATCACTCTCATAATTTTTTTTTGCTAGATATCTCCTGCCATAATCTTTTCCCTTACACTTGTGTCCATGGCTGCTACTACTCTTTTAGGACTACACACATGATGGCTCCGAAGGATCACCTCAAAAAATTTAAGTGTACCACATGTAATCAATAAAAGGGTTATTTTATTTAGCAAAACTCATAGGATTATATTTACAAAAGATATTTTTAATTAAATGTGAAAAAAATACATAATTTTTTCAAGGGAGAATGGGTCATTTTTTAACCTTACAACATGTATAAAAAGGGTATGGGTATTTTTAAATATCCTTTGAACTCATATGATAAAGAGAATTTACATATAATGAATCATTGGAGAATGATGGAGAAATTCTTGGAGAATTTACATATAATGAATCCTTGGAGCATGTAAGAAAATGGTATTTTTTAAATATCCTTTGAACTCATGTGCCCCAAAAATGAATTAATAAATGTCACAAATTTCTCACTAGTTGCATTCTCATTCTCAATATCAAGGTCAAGATTTTGGGGTGATCCCATCCATATCAACATTTGCAACAAGATGATCAAATATATCTACAAAGGCACATCATATTAAAGTTAGTGGGACATGACATTATGTATGCACATATCCATATGTTACAACCATAGTGTACACACATATAGCCCAAATACACATGTGATATAGTGAATTTTTAAATATCCTTTGAACTCATGTGATATAGAGACACTACAAGATATAGGCCTTATACCGATGTTAAAAGCAACGAAAATGTAAATAATAAAATTTGCCCCTATTGTCAAAGAGTTTACTGTCCATGATATAAATCATGGGATTCTTATAAACACAGAAGAGTTTCACTGGAAGTTGTATGAGATATTTGCATACAAAATTCAGGCATTATTATCCAATATCTACCTTAGTTATACAAGTTCTTTTGTATTTAGCATATAATTTGCAGATATACCATATACATTTATGAAAAATAAGTCTATGGGAACTTATAACTTGGACATCTGGAAGTGCTAGATAAATCACATTAATTCAGGCACAAAAATATAGACAAAACCCAAAAATATTACCAAAAACGGTCAAAAAGTCCACTAGGTCCACATGGGACCAAAAGTAACTGACTTAGGTGACTAGCAAGTGACTTAGGCTGGTCAAAAAGTGACCAGGGTTAGAGCAGAGAGAAGCCCGCGTTTTTCGGCTCAAAATGCGGGCTGCACTGCCTGAGGAAGACTAGAGGAAAGCTGGAGCTGAGATGCATGAAGTGGAGCATGCAAATTGAAGATGAACAGGCCCAACTACTGAAGATGTAAACTTGGTGAGAGCTCCACTTCTCTGCCTCTTTGGTCTGACGAAAATGCATGCTGAAACTGTCTATAAAAGAGGAGAAATCTGAGAGAAGAGTATTCAGCCTGCTCTTATGCACGACTTCTCTCATATTCTCTACCTTATTCTTGGTCCAATGAAGCCTGACTTGTGCCCCAAGTACTTGAGTGACTTTGGGGCAAGCAAAGGGTGAGGATATTGAAGACTTATGGACTGTTATGGGCTGGAATAACCAGTCATAAACAGGGCAGCCCACTATTTTGATCTATTTTTATGAGCAATCATGAAATTTTAATGGTTGTAATAGAGGAAAATGACCTCTTTTCTTCAGGACATTGTTCATAGATGATCAAAAGTGCTTCTTCTTGAGTTTATGTACTCATTTTGAATTTGTTTATGGGCTGGAATTTTCTATTTTAAAACACGACTGAAGCTAAAAATATTCTTTTCTCATTCATTTCATGTATCTTTGGCCCAAATCTTGGATGTATTTGATTCTAGCATCAATCTACTTGACCCAAAGGATTGAAATCCATCTATGTACATGAAATAAATGTCAATAGAGCTTGCATTTGACATTCATAAATGAATTAGAAATCTGAAAATATCCTTTATGAAATGATGTATGCATCCTGAAGCATTTGATATAATCAAGTTAGTTTTATTCCTTCTATTCATATATGTTAAGTACAAAGTGAGAAGGCTTGAATTCCTTTTCCGTACCTAAATTCTTTCTAAACCCCGAATCTTGTTAAAACCCAATCCATTTTTCCTTTTTGAATCTTGAATCCCAAACTATTCTTCTGCACTAAAAGCCCCGGTGGTAGACCTTCAACTCTTAACGCAACTACACCGTCATTGCAAAGAGCGTAGTTATTGGCAATGCCATAGAATAGTCGGTATTAGAGTCGCTATGAGCATCTCTATTTGAATCGATATTTGCGACGTTGATACCGATGCAGATAGTGTTTGCAACGCTGATACCGATGCAAATAGTGACGCTGATAACAACGCTTTGTGATGCAAATAACGATGCATGCATGTAATTTTGTGACACTAATAGCGAAGGTAATATGAAAAAGAAAAATTTTGTGGCAAGGTAGCAAGCTGCCCTACCACATATAGCACTGTGTGCTTTATTTGGGCAATACAAAATAGTTTCTGCACTGTGTACAATCCTTGTGGTAAACAAAAACAAAGTGTACTTAAATCATAACACTGATACATGAAATAAATACACAATCACATAATGAAAGCGACTCGTGCAATCATGACAAGATATCACTACTACATAGAAAATGTCTACACAGATCAGGCGACCAGAAAAGAAGGGTGTGTGACCTCCAGGGATCCAAGGGCGAGCTACATATCCTCGCCATCCAAAAGCTCGTCCCGCCGCAAAGGAGCATCAAATGGACTCTGCAAAAAAAGAAACAACTACACATCAGTCCAACATACAATACTGCATTCTAATTATACATGGTAACTACGGACAAAAAAGATGAGTGACTTACACGGCCACCGCGTCTATACAATCGATTGATCAATGCAGTGAGACCGTGCCTCTCTGCATATCGAGTCTCAAGGCCGATCAGATCGCAATTTGTAATGGAGTGCTGCAAAGAAAACAAAATACTAACTGTTAGAAATATGATTGTCAGTACAAAGGATATTGCAAAAAAATAAGCAAGTAGAACAAAAGAAAAACTTACAAAGTCATCCAGATATATCCTATGGCCGCCACTCCTAAGATGATGGACCACTTCGGCCTCTAGTCGTACCCTCGCCGCCTTGCGCTGCTGTTTTCAACATCCTATTTGTAGCCTCCTCCCTCAGTTGGTGCCAGTCATCCACGTCTAGTCACTCGGGCTTTGTAGCCCTACTCTTAGTGCCTTGCGTGCGTTCGATCATCTGTGTGACATATATGTACACATGTAGTCCATCATCCAGCCCGTAGAAAATCTATTTGCTGTGGCTAGAACCGAAAACTCCTCATGCAAGGATGCTATTATGTAGTCCTTTCTCCCCTCTGGTATGTTTTTCCAATGATCTAAGACGTTGTGCTGAAAAACTTGTTGGCACAACTCTCTCATGCGAGCCATCACCCTCCTCCCCTCATCATTCATGATGATGGCTCATGACCTATCATTGACAAGATAGGCATATCCCTCTTGGATATGCCTAAGATGGGTCCTCTTCCACCTACGTCCACGCTCCTCTGGGGTATGCCTAAGATGGGTCCTCTCCCACCTACGTCCACGCTTCTGGGTATATGCAGGATATCCCTATACATCCCGTGTACCGACTGGGGTAGTATCTATCAGAGTAGCACCTATAGGGGTTCCACCTATAGATGGCTTATCAAAATCCGAAGTAATTGGAGTAGACGTCTCCACAGGTGTGACAAATCCTAGAGGTGACGTAACTCCAGTAGAACGATGAGACGGAGACACCGCGTCCATGCCTCCACGGCAACCACCTAAGCCACGCTCCCTGGAACTGCCACAAGAGCGAGGAGTCACATCTGTAGTATCCCATGCCAACCGTGGGCTCACTGCCTTTGTATCTCTACAACATCTCCCTGACCCTAAAGCACTCCCTCCCTCTGGCCCAATTCTGGAGTGTTGACCTGGTCTGCTCGAAGCTAAAGCATCTGATCACGCTGAAGTAGATCTAGTAGAGTAGCCTGATGATGTCCGAGATAGCTCTTGGTCTGCCATGTTTCTAAATCTCGCCATCTGATCTGGAGACATGTGCATGAAGATATCCTGTAAATCCTCATCGCTCATCCCTCGACTCATCTTGAAAATGTCACCTACATAGACAAAATATGATTTTAGCATAATCAATTTAAATCATACAAAGCATGGTAATATAAATCCTTAAAAAATGATCTCACTTAAAATGCATATCTTATATACCCTTATAAGCGATTAGTCAATGAATTGAGTAAGTGGATGCTCAAGTATGAAGTATCCTATGGTCCCATGTCAATCTCCTGACACAACTCCGCATACACTGGAAGGTCGATAGACATGTCACCACAAAAGGATGAGTCCACCTTGTTCTCAAAGAATTCTCGGACTCTTGTATTTCCATCATTGTTAGCTGATGCTGGCTCCTCTACATGCTCCAAGGTTTGGGTGGTCTCCACCTCTTGCAATATCGACCCTCTCTTTACATATTGTCCTCATCTATGCTTAGAACATCGCTTTGATCATATACTCTCGCACTTCGGGGACCTGAAGATATAACATACCACCATCGAGGTTGTTGGGGGTTTGGATAGAAGATTACCTGTTCAAAAACACGTACAAGAGAGATTAAACCATTGTGGCATGTACCATGTCATAATACAATTAACAAACAAATGAGTTCATATACCTATTCACAATGGGCTGGCAACACAAAGGTGTCGCGCAAATCCATCCATTTTTTTTTGGAATCTATTTTGACAAATCTAGATGGACCTTGTCGAACTGTTGCTCCAACTCCTTCAAGTACCACTTTGAACCACTACACATCGAATAGTATCATAGAGAAGCTATGGTAATCCACCGTAAGAATACTTTGCAAGTTCCCAAAATACTCCATCTCATATTTTGCTCATTCTTCATATTTCTCATCTATGTTGGGCCAATTTATTCTCACACATGTTTCGTTTATTTTGGCTTGATTTATTATTATTCATGTTTCGTCTATCTTTTATCTCTTTCTTTTGGAGTATGCCTTTTGAACTAAATTTCTTTCTTTAAAGCATAGCTTCTACGTATAACTTGTTGTCCTAAACTTTCATTGTCCTTTCATATATGATGTGTGCATTTTGTGATCTCATATTGTACATATTCTCTCGACCAATTATGTCCAATTCTATAATTGTAAACAAGTTTTCTTCTAGAAAATGTTCCATCTCTCACTTTCAAGAACAAGGATTCCTTGGATGGAAAGTAAAGATGCTACTAATTCCTTCTAGACAATGTTCCATCTCTGACTTTCAAGAACAAGGATTCCTTGAATGGAAAGTAAAGATGCTACTAATTCTTGAAGGTGATGACTTACATGGTATTATTCTTGGTAATTATGAATTTTCGCCCCTCAACCAATTGATTAGGCGCATGATAATACCCTTGTAAATTGAAGGGCCTATCTTTGAAGAATGGTAAATTGTTTATAATGAGTGGGTTCACTACAAGGGAAGGGGGGAATAGCGGCACTGAGTTCCGATGAAAATTAGCGGCATCGCTATTTGTGTCACTACAAGGGAAGGGGGGAATAGCGACACTGAGTTCTGACGCAAATAGCAACGGTACTCAGACAAAAAAGCACAGCCGAAACCTGAGCGCGACACAATATTGGTGGGTTTGGGAATCTCCCAATTTCCATTTTTTGAATACTAAAAAGGTGACACCGGATAACATGTCCATAAGTTTCTCAGAACCATATGATGTGACCTATCATTGGAAAGCACTTGAAAAATGGAATTTATTGAGCTATAGAGCACTCAATTCGGAGTTATAGTGTTCAAATTATGGCAAATCCAAAGATTTGGCCATGTATCCCAAACTTATAGGAAATTCTCATATTCCCCAATATGGTGTTTTTGGGAAAGAGAGAGCAAAAGAGGGAGGGAGAGGGAGAGAAAGAGAGAAAGAGAAGGAAGGAGAGCTTCTCCCCGTTGCCACTGACGCCACCGTGCCACCGTTCACATGAAAAAGAGGAGGAAGTGTACAAAGGGCAAAGAGGAGCTATCGCAAAGAGGAGATGAAGAATAGTAACACCGAGTTTCGACGCAAATAGTGACGGTACTCAGACAAAAAAAATGCAACCGAAACCCGAGCGTGGCATTTTGCGAAAGAGTTTGAGAAAGAGAGAGCAAAAGAGGGAGGGAGAGGGAGAGAAAGAGAGAAAGAGAAGGAAGGAGAGCTTCTCCTTGTTGTCACCATCGCCACTGCACCGCCGTTCATAAAGAAGAGGAGGAAGTGTGCGAAGGGAGAAGAGGAGCCATTGTGAAGAGGAGACGAAGACTCCATCTTTGATCCTTTGCGGTGTCGAAGGGTTTTCGAAAACAAAGTCGCAACCACAAAGGTTCTTGAGAAATTCCAAGATAGAAGATTAATCATGTGAGAACAGGCTATGCAATAGTAAACTCCAGACTCTTCATATTGAATGCAAAGATTGCTGATTTAACATGCATCTGTTCAATAAATGTGTTGTTCACAGCCTGAAGAGCTATTGAATCCAGGCACCACCGGTTCTAGTAATCAAAGACCAGTTTCTGATCAGCAATTATTAAACCCTGCACGAGTTTAACATACTCTATGACAATGCTTTATTGCTAGATTCTATGACTCTGCAGAAGGCTAGGTTTTTCTCTAGCAAGCTCTCTAACACCAAAAGTTACATATAAGATTTCCAGCAAGGGCTGACTGGCATGCTTCACTCGTGTTATACTCTTCACTGCTTTACAAAGAGCATAATACTTCAAAATCTAATTCTTTGTAAACATTGAGAAGTGATTCAATGTCCTCAACCTGCAATCTCCAAGTTTGGCATATAGGAAAGGGAATTCACTTGCAAAATGACCTGCTTTTTTGGCTTCTAGTACAACATTAGATCCATCAGCCTGCAACTTTACAAATCTGTTGACAAAGGTGATACTTTTCAGGTCTGGTGAGTCTCTCTTGAGGCATCCAGTTCGACTGAACTTTCCATCTTCAGAGCTTGTGCAAAGAACATCCAAGCAAGTTCTGACAGAGCCCTGTGCTTGAACCTCAAGAGCTAACAGTTCTTCTGCTGTGGGAATTTCCTTCCTCTTTGCATAGAAAGCCCTTGACGTAAACACAGGACAAGCTATTACTCTTTCACTATTTAGCAGATGTTATGAAGAATTCCTCTCATTCTTCTTTTTCTGGGCTTTGCTTTTGCAGATGTTATGTCAGTAAGGATGAATGATAGGAGCTAAGTTCAGCAGTCATGGAAGGCAAACAACTGTTTGTTGTGTCTTTACATAATTGTCCTTAATCTTCATCTTGTTTCCTCATCTGTTTCTTCTTCCTCCTCTGCTGATTCAGCGTGCACAAAGGATATGACAACATTCTGGAAAGCAACCAGGTTTCCATTCCATAGCTTTTTCGATGGTGGTGTCGTCTTGTCAAGCTCCTGATCTCCAGAAGATGAGAAGATTTGCCTCTTTCTTCTAAAACTGCTCTCTCTATTCTTAGCTTGAAGCACAAGCCAGAGCTCCTGATTTTGTTGGTTATATCCTTCTCTCTGTTCATCGATGTTGGCAGACTCCTTTCTAAGTAGCAATGAAATCTCCAAGTGCATTCTTCTTTGCTGTTTGAAAGGCCCTCTTCTGTGTATTCATCATCTGAAGCATGAGCACTCTTTTTGGCAAGTGTAACGAATGAGTCAATTCGCTTTATAATACCCAGCTCATTAGTGACTTGGTGTAAGAATTCTTAGGCTAGAATTTCAGCATGGGTAGTGATAACTGTATCAGTGATTCTGTCTGGCCATGGCTCTTTTGGAAGAGGGTTGATTTCCAAAATATCTCAGTGGATAGTGGGCAGATTGTATTGCTTCTGGGTGATATCAATTTTCAGGTGCAGCCGCCACTGTAGCAGAATCCATCCACGCTTTCTCTGGCATGATCCCTGATCAAGCAAAGCATCGTAATCTGTGGGCTCATAAAGCTCTGTGTAGAATTCCTCCGGATGCAGATCTGATAAATTGTAGTCCCCTTCTGTTCCGTTGCTTTTCCTTTCCCTAAGCTTGCCTCTTCCCTACATCACTCACCCCGACTGCTGCACCCAACCTTTCATGATTGCCTCTGCCAAGGCCTTGCCAAGGAAAAAAAAAACCTCCAATACCTCCTTCTTTCTCCGCTAACAATCGTCAGTCCGCTTCCTTCTAGTCGTATCCTCAGCATTGCCTTCTCAGAGCCTTCCGTGTTAATGCTCAAGGAGGTCGAGGAAGTCCAGGGAATACTGAGAGCAAGATGTACAGGTCGACATTCTGGCCCTCCTCAAATTCGATCATAAAAACATCTCCTCCTCTGAACTGAATTTACCTTATCGATAAACACAATAGAAGCAGCATCTTTTTTTTTTCTCTAACAAAAAGGTCTCGCATACGTGATGCACCCATACCAACTTATAATTCTACAAACTCGCTTGCTGAGCAGCTTTTAAAAGGTACATCTGCGTCACCAGCGAGCTGCCTTAGCAAGTAATGTCTTTTCTGTTTCTGGAGGACCAACCGTTCATAACTGATTGAGTGTTTGCTCACGTTCATCCTTGCTTTTTCTTTCTCACGCCCCCTTTGTCCTCATCCCCTGCGCTTTTCCTCCCCAGCCCAATATATTCCGCTCAGAAAAGCAGCCTCCTTTTTTTTAAAACCAAAAAAGCGGCCTTCTCCCATTCGAGTATTCCATTGAAGAGGGCTTGAGCATCAACCATACATGAATAGTCACCATACGTGCAGATAAGTACCATTCCAAACTCAAAAAGTAGATCATAACCTGCAAAACAATATAAAAATGAAGCTATCTGCACATCTCCACAGTTCCAATGGTCGTGTAAGCTGCTACTGCAGATAAAATTGTGATATCATTCAAATGACATCTTCAGCTTTCATTTTGAAGTACACTTGCAAAACTTTATCTTCTTGACTGACCTCTAGATAGGCAGAAAGCAAAGCATTCCATAATACAACAGTGTGCTCAGACAACCCATCAAACACATTCTCTGCTTCTACAATGCTCCCACATTTGCTATACATAGACACCAGGGTACTATAAACATAAATGTCTGATGTGAATCCTTTCTGAAGGGTATCAACATGTAACCCTTGTCCAATTTCCAGAGACTTTGTTTGAGTTATTCGGGCCTTCTCTTCTTGGATTGCACATGCTTGGAGTGCAATGAAATTTGTCTACTCCACTGGGTTGACACCTTCAACCTGCATGTGCCCATAAAGTTGTAAAGCCTTCTCTCCTTGGCCTTCCTCTGCATAACCTGATATCATCATATTCCATGTCACTGTGTCACACTTGGATAACCTATTAAACACATGTTCGGCTTTCACAATGCTTCTGCACTTGCCATACATACTAACAATGGTGTTGCCAACAAAAGTATTTGAAAAGAAACCCTTCTTGTGAGAATCTGCATGTAATGCTCGGTAAATTTCCCAAGAAACTTTTCTTGGTTTCCCATCCATGCTCATAACATCTTCCTTCTCAATGAGGGTACCACATGCATGAAATGTGATCTACTGATTTGAGAAAATGCCCTCCTCTTGCATCTGTTTGTATAATTATAATGCCTTCTCACCTTGACCCTGCTCAACATAGGTTGAAAGCATCCCTTCATGCCCACCATTATTGAAGGAGGACCTATCAGGTGCAACCCCAGCTAAAAGAAAAGGTAGTAAAAGACCCCTCTCTCCACTATACTACCCATGCAGAACAAAATGCAAACACAACAACTAAGTATGTACAAAATATCAACTTCCACACACAACTTTTGGGTGGATTTCACACTCGAATGCGCATCAATACGACATCCACCCCTTCTAATCCTGCGCATCCTCCGGATAGGCCAACTACCCATGATCGTTATCATCAAGATCCACAAACAGATCAATCTCTTCATTGTGCATTTCGGGTATATCAACAAGATTATTTGTCATATCATCTGTCTCTTCCATTGGAGTTTCTTCTCGTTGCTCTTCTCTTGCAAATTCTTCTAATGCATAATCTTCATCATCTGTTTTCTTGAAAATCTTGATTATTTTTCCTGCAATAGGCACTCTAAGCACTGTCCCATCCAATTCTGTCAACTCATATGTTGCATTATCAAAGACATGTCCCAAACCATCTTTTCACCATCTTTCGAAGTGCAGTATGCTGATTTTCAAGGCTACTATCAAATACTAATACCCAGTCTCCCTCTTCTATTGCTCTAGGCCGCAAGCGATGCCTGCTGTCAAACCTGTCCTTATTTCTTAGTCTAACAACCTTCAACATGTCAATAGCTAGCTGAATATCCTCTGGTCTTCTCTCCAACTGCCGAATCCGAAGAGCTAAGAGCTCCTCTCTCGTCAAATCCTCCTGCCAAGGTAAAACTGACCAAGTCAAAGCACAAGTCTCAGTCGGCATAACCGGTTTTTGACCATACATAAACTCTGCGGGCATATATCCTGTGGTAACACTGTGAGTCATACGATCAGCCCATAAAGCAAATGGTAGAAGTCTCAACCATTCTCCAATCAGTCCTCTACATGCTTTGGCTAATGCTTTCACTATCGGCAGATGCCCTCTTTCACTCTTCCCATTTCCCTCTGGATTGTATGATGTGGTTAGAGCCAACTTGATTCCTAGTTGAGAGAAAAACTCCCTAGCTTCATCTACATCGAATTCACCGCGATCCACAGTGATCTTACCCACACAGCCATACCTGCAGAAAATTTCTTCCAATAAGAACTTACACATTGCACTAGTGGCCTTCGTTCTCAAAGATATGCTCTCAACATGATTGGTAAGATCCTCTCTAGCCAAAACAATATATCTCATCTGCCATAGACCCATAGGCATAGTAACCAAGTCAACTACCCACTTATAATGAATGTATAGCGGATAGGTCGGATGAAGCTCATCTCGATGACGCACTACCGAATACATCTGGCAATCTTTGCAAGTCTCTACAAAGTGAGAAACATCTCTATACATGCCTTTCCACCAATATTTCTCCTTGATTTTCTCATAAGTAGCCCATACTCCTCTATGTCCAGGCCAAGGATGCTCCTGAAACTCCCTCATCACCTGTAACTGTGTCTCTCTATCGCAGACAACCCGCGAAGGTAATCCGCCTCTTTTCTTTGGATGCTTCCAAAGAAATCCGTCCTTGAGAAAATAACCATAGGCTTTTCTTCTGATCTTCTTGAACTCTTCATCTGTCCATTAATCTCTTTTGCTTAGTGTACTAAGGTACTTGCCAATCTGCAACCAATCTCCAACATAGAGTTCTTCTATGAAAGCCACAATATCATAGACATGGCAAACATGATCAACCATAGTGGCTGAAATTTCTGCATCATCCTCTTCTGCAAGTAGAGTCTCCTCATCATCATATCTAGCTCTAGACAACATATCTGCCACCACTGGATTATCCTTCGCTGCTATGTGTTTAAATTCTGGATTTAATGACTTGATGTATGCAATCCATCTCAGTATAGCTATATCCAGAGTAGAGCAACTCGTAATCATACCTATCAATGGCAAGCAATCTGTCTCTACCACGATTGAGGCTCCAATAAAGTACTCCTTGTCACATTTGAGAGCTGTAACAATCCCTAGTAACTCCCTTTTAATTTGCGGATATCTCCTCTATCTCTCGTTTAGGACTTTCGCCCCAAACTGAATAGCATACCTATTTCCTTCTGCATCATCTTGACCCACAGCCCAACCTATGCCAATTGGACTAGTGTCAACTGTCAATACAATAGGCCTTCCGCAATTATAATCCGCTTTCCTGAGAGTAGGATCAATGTGCAATAACTTCTTCAATTTTCTCATGGCTCTAGTGTGGCTCTCATCCCAATAAAATTTCTGCCCCTTTCGAAGCAGCTGATATAAACAATCCGCTATGTGTGCAAAATGGGGTATTCAAATCATGTAAAACACACAAGCTCCAATGAATCTCCGTATCTCTGAAGTGGTAGAACAATACTCCGTAATCTTGCCTATAGCATCCACCTTATCAGGTGAGGTTTTCCTGCCATAATATCCACACATATGTCCAACAATGACAACCTCATTTACTCCAAAAACAGATTTTTGCCTTGATAGTGTCAAGTTCACTTCTTCTAACCTGGCCAAAATCTTCTCACAAGCTGAAATATGATCAGCCACAAAGTATCTGCGTCCCTGCTCATTTAGACTCTCATTCTTTTCTTCTTCTGCACACCCCTTAATGGGCACATCATCCAAGAAAGGCATGGTAAGCTGAGGTATATAATCACGAAGGACCTTATGCATGGCATTCATCATATGCGCAACAGAATTAGTGGCACCTTGAGGCAAGGTACACATCCTGACAAGCCCAATAGGAGTTCTCATAGTGGTTATGTCCCTGCTTTCCAAAGCCAACTGAAACTGATCATATCTCGAATACAAATCACCTAAAGAATAGATGGCACGTCCAGCAAATGCTTCTACAAACTCATCAACAACTGGACCTATACCAACATTCCTGATAGTAACTCTGTTTACTGGCTGCATGTCCTATATAAATCGAAGAGTACCATTCTTCTTTGGAACCGTAAACCACCTATTTGAGTATGGTGCAGATGAAGGCTCTAGGATTCCCATCCTGATTTTCTCATTCAACAAGTTAATCAACTTTGGCAGTTGTGCCTTAGGTACTGGAATAGGTCGGAGGTTCCATGTAATATGAGGAATAGTAAAGATCACCATAGGAGCAACAATATCCGGATTCACACATCCAATCTCATGCGAGAAAAAAGCAAACCCCCTTCCATGTCACTCAAGCATCTCTTGAAAGCATTGCTTCTCTGTGGATAGCAAGAAATCACCATTTCCAATTTTTAATTCAGCATGAGTCTCTGCTGAAAATTTATGGCCTATATGCTCCAAATTCCTCAAAATTGGCTATTTGGCAGCCCTCTCTATTTGCTGATCACTATCAGGTGGAAGCGGTACAGCTACCGGCTTCACCTTTTTATCCACAGTCTTATATTTCGTGTCAACCCTGGCTTCATTATGATCCTTTGCATTACCCAAATCTTGCTGTAAATTAGTAATTCTGCACTCCAATGGCTGAATATCCTCAGCCCTCTGCTCTATGGACTACATAGGAACAGCCCTAAACTCTGGATACTGAAATATTTCAGCAGTAAACTCTATTGGCTGAAAGTTTTCAGCCCTCTATGTCTCTATAAGCTGATCATAATCAGCCGGAAACTCTTTTTGCTGAATTTCTTCAGCACTCAACACTTTTTGCTGAGCCACCTCAGCCTCTGACTCAATCTGTGACACAAAATCTGCAATTTCATGAAACTTGTCTAGGGTTGCACTGATACATTACTGTGGCAACTCTGCATATCAGCTTTCAACATATTTCCCATCTCTGCCATCGTATCTGCACAAATCATATTGTCATACATCCCATCTATATGCTCATCATCCTCTAAAATTCCTGGATTTTTCAAAATTTTCTCCTTCCTGCATATGTACTGCCTGGCAGCTCTAGGCAACTTAGAAGTCTTCTGATAACTCATTGAACTGTTTGCTAAAATTTCAACAAAACTGGAGGAGAAAACATTGCTGCCAGGAGGCGAGAACTCCAATCTCCTCTGCTTTGTACCATCGTCGTCTCGTGAAATAGCGGTACCTAATGAAAACCCGAATCCCTCACAATGGGCAAAGGAGCATCTCTAAGAGTATCCCTGTTTCTAACATGGTTCACACACACAGTCATAAACTGAACTGCTCTCATGCCATCTTTACTGCGAATCCGTGCATAAGCAGATCCATCATCCATTACCTTTGTTTCCATGCGCATCTCTGTGATGAATGGCTATCCAAGAATTATGGGATAAGAGCATGAATCCTGCACAAAGAAATGGAAATCCTCCTCTACATCTCCAATAGAAACCCTGACACTGGGATAGGCAGCATACAAATCACCTGCAGTGTTGTTGGCGGTTCTCATACGCCACCCATGCTCTACATCCATAGGCCATCTGTTACTTTCATAAACTCCACGAACTATGAGATTAATCTCTGAACCATGATCCACCAAAGCAAGATAAGGCACCTATTTCTCTCCAATTTTTACCATCATTTCTGTAGTTTCCCTAGCCCAATGACTCCGTGAAAAGTGACTACGCGGTATCAAGACAGGCTCATCAGTTTCAGCATAATGCATAGGCTGAACCCTCTTCTCTATCTGTGGAAAAACAGAAGCATTCTCAACCATAACCTCATCCTCATCCTCATCCGACTCCCCAATCAAAACTCCCTGTGTATCAGTAGTAGGCAATGCATGTCTTTTCCTCTTCAGGACCTCTTGAAACTGACCTTGAAACTCTCTTTTCGAGATGCCCAAAACCTCAGAAATAGTAAAAGTCACCTCACTGCCAAGTATCTTTTCATTAAAGATTTTCTTCATGTCTATAGATGTCTCAATATCAGACATCAATCTAAACCCTGGCTGCTTTCTCTCTCTAGGCTCTTGCCTCTTTTCTTTCTTTTGAGCATCTTCCATTTGTCATTCTAGCCCTGGTCTCAAAGATGGTCCTGCAATAGGTGGAGTAGCAAACTCACCCCCACTAGTATTTTTAGCGGCACTTGGATTTTCTTCATCCCTCTTATGCTTTTCCTCAACAAGTACATCTGCTCCCTGAGACTTAGCCAAGTAGGCATAAATAGAGTATTTGTCAACAGGCGAATCCCAACCTGTCTCAGATCTGATGCTAGAGCCTGCACTAGTCAAAATAGTTTGCTGAATTTTTCCCTTGTTTGCTGTCTCCATAGCATAAGTCCATAATGCTGACTGATTCTCTGATCCTTTCTCAATTTGGACTCCATATGCAGAAGCATCTCCTCTAGCTGTCACGTAAGAAGTACGCGCAGCCATGTCATCCACTAACTTCTTCATTCCGCCTTTCCCAAAGTTGGTAGCAAGTGGAGCTCCTATTTCAGTCAACCAAATCTTACCATCTTGTCCCCAAAGTACCAAATTCTTCCTCCTTGCATCCTGAAAAGATTCACAATCCCTGCAATGCTGATGGTCCGTACTATCGCACCAAATACATCTTCAATCTCTCCTAGGTGTACTAGGAGCACTCCTAGGTGTGGTAGGAGCACTAGAAGAAATAGTAGGCGCAGTCGAAGCAAACTGCTCTTTCAATTTTCCCACCAACTCCGCTTTAACTGACTCCAGTGTCAAATCCGTTATGCCTTTGATTATGTCATCAAGAGAGGTAGGCACCGACGGAGTGGATGGTTTTGGAGCAGAAGGAGCCGGCATCGGTCTTGGAGCAGGAGGAACAGGAGGAGTAGAAATAGTAGGCACTGGCATAGGCCAAGAAACTGGCTGAGGAGAAGAAGAAATAATAGGGATCGAAGCAGGCATAGGAGCAGAAGACGGCGTCGGTGTCATAGATCCATTCTGTAGGCGGGTCTTCCATATCCTCCTCTTGGTCAAAGTCGAGACTGCATCCTGGGCATCTTGCCAATTCGTTTTAAGACCCATAGGCTTCGTGCGATCCTCAAGAAGCTCTCCGAATTCTTCCTGAAGAGAAGGATCTGCAGCTTGCAAGAAAAGCTCAACTTTCTCAACATCCAATGCTCTTTGTTCAATGGCATCAAGCTAACTATACCTTTCTTCAAATTCTCGAATCAACTCTGAAGTAGCTAGACCCACTCTCGGAATGACCTTTGTTTGGCATGTAGACCCACTCTCGGAATGACCGCCATGTAACCATCCCAAAGTCCTCAAGGAAATACTCTTCTTTCGGGGCCTTCTTAAAATCTTGCCAATGTGAATTTTGAATAAAAAGATCAGTCACTTTTGCCCTTAAGGCGGGTGTGACAAGACGAAGGAAATACTTACTCATAAGTCAAGCTAGAACTCCAAAAAACCTCATCTTGATCTCATATGTCTTCAAATATGCTGAAACATTACGGCCATCAAATAGCTTCTTCTCATTCTCAACTGCTTCAATCGTCTTAGTCGCGCTAATTGCATTCTCCTGCTTCGAATATAGTTGCCTTTGCTGAGACAACTGTTGTTGATGCAATTGCTGTGCTGATGTATATACAATTGTGTCTGCTGATTTTGAAGCTGCATATACATGGACATATTCTGCAAAATCTGCTTTATATCATCAGTTGAAGTACTTGAAGTAGCAGTCAATGATGGAGCTGAAGTAGAGGACGCAGCAGGAATCGTAGAAGAGGCTGAAAATGATACTGAAGTATCTCCCATCCTGAAATTTATGCGACGCTTTCACGTCGGGTTCACCAAAGATGTCGAAGGGTTTTTGAAAGCAAAGTCACAACCACAGAGGTTCTTGAGAAATTACAAGATAGAAGATTAATCAAGTGAGAACAGGCTATGCAATAATAAACTCCAGACTCTTCATATTGAATGCAAAGATTGCTGATTTAACATGCATCTATTCAATAAACTTGTTGTTCACAGCCTGGAGAGCTATTGAATCTAGGCACCACCAGTTCCAGTAATCAAAGACCAGTTTCTGATCAGCAATTATTAAACCCTACATGAGTTTACCATACTCTATGGTAATGCTTTATTGCTGGATTCTATGACTTTACAAAAGGCTAGGTTTGTCTCTAGCAAGCTCTCTAACACCAAAAGTTACATATAATATTTCCAGCAAGGGCTGCCACTAGCATGCTTCACTCGTGTTATACTCTTCACTGCTTTACAAATAGCATAATACTTCAAAATCTAATTCTTTGTAAACATTGAGAAGTGATTCAATGTCCTCAACCTGCAAATCTCCAACTTTGGCATATAGGAAAGGGAATTCACTTGCAAAATGACCTGCTTTTTCGGCTTCTAGTACAACATTAGATCCATCAGCCTGCAACTTTACAAATCTGTTGACAAAGGTGATACTTTTCAGGTCTGGTGAGTCTCTCTTGAGGCATCTAGTTCGACTGAACTTTCCATATTCAGAGCTTGTGCAAAGAACATCCAAGCAAGTTCTGACAGAGCCCTGTGCTTGAACCTCAAGAGCTAACAGTTCTTCTGCTGTGGGAATTTCCTTCCTCTTTGCATAGAAAGCCCTTGACGTAAACACAGGACAAGCTATTACTCTTTCACTGTTTAGCAGATGTTATGAAGAATTCCTCTCATTCTTCTTTTTCTGGGCTTTGCTTTTGCAGATGTTATGTCAGTAAGGATGAATGATAGGAGCTGAGTTCAGCAGTCATGGAAGGCAAACAACTGTTTGTTATGTCTTTACATAATTGTCCTTAATCTTCATCTTGTTTCCTCATCTGTTTCTTCTTCCTCCTCTGCTGATTCAGCGTGCACAAAGGATATGACAACATTCTGGAAAGCAACCAGGTTTCCATTCCATAGCTTTTTCGATGGTGGTGTCGTCTTGTCAAGCTCCTGATCTCCAGAAGATGAGAAGATTCGCCTCTTTCTTCTAAAACTATTCTCTCTATTATTATCTTGAAGCACAAGCCAGAGCTCCTGATTTTGTTGGCTGTATCCTTCTCTCTGTTCATCGATGGCAGACTCCTTTCTAAGTAGCAATGAAATCTCCAAGTGCATTCCCCTTTGCTATTTGAAAGGCCCTCTTCTGTGTATTCATCATCTGAAGCATGAGCACTCTTTTTGGCAAATGTAACGAATGAGTCAATTCGCTTTATAATACCCAGCTCATTAGTGACTTGGTGTAAGAATTCTTAGGCTAGAATTTCAGCGTGGGTACTGATAACTGTATCAGTGATTCTGTTTGGCCATGGCTCTTTTGGAAGAGGGTTGATTTCCAAAATATTTCAGTGGATAGTGGGCAGATTGTATTGCTTCTAGGTGATATCAATTTTTAGGTGCGGCTGCCGCTGTAGCAGAATCCATCCACGCTTTCTCTGGCATGATCCCTGATCAAGCAAAGCATCGTAATCTATGGGCTCATAAAGCTCTGTGTAGAATTCCTCTGGATGCAGATTTGATAAATTGTAGTCCCCTTCTGTTCCGTTGCTTTTCCTTTCCCTAAGCTTGCCTCTTCCCTACATCACTTAGAAACTCCCCGACTGCTGCACCCAACCTTTCGTGATTGCCTCTGCCAAGGCCTTGCCAAGGGAAAAGAAACCTCCAATACCTCCTTCTTTCTCCGCTAACAATCGTCAGTCCGCTTCCTTCTAGTCGTATCCTCAGCATTGCCTTCTCAGAGCCTTCCGTGTTAATGCTTAAGGAGGTTGAGGAAGTCCAGGGAATACTGAGAGCAAGATGTACAGGTCGACATTCTGGCCCTCCTCAAATTTGATCATAAAAACATCTCCTCCTCTGAACTGAATTTACCTTATCGATAAACACAATAGAAGGAGCTTCTTTTTTTTTCTCTGGCAAAAAGGTCTCGCATACGTGATGCACCCATACCAACTTATAATTCTACAAACTCGCTTGCTGAGCAGCTTTTAAAAGGTACATCTGCGTCACCAACGAGCTGCCTCAGCAAGTAATTTTTTTTCTGTTCCTAGAGGACCAACCGTTAATAACTGATTGAGTGTCTGCTCACGTTCATCCTTGCTTTTTCTTCGTCACGCCCCCTTTGTCCTCATCCCCTACGCTTTTCCTCCCCAGCCCAATATATTCCGCTCGGAAAAGCAGCCTCCTTTTTTTTAAAACTAGAAAAGCGGCCTTCTCCCATTCGAGCATTCCATTGAAGAGGGCTTGAGCATCAACCATACATGAATAGTCACCATACGTGTAGATAAGTGCCATTCCAAACTTAGAAAGCAGATCATAACCTGCAAAACAATATAAAAATGAAGCTATCTGCACATCTCCACACTTGTAGTGGTCCTGTAAGCTGCTATTGCAGATAAAATTGTGATATCATTCAAATGACATCTTCAGCTTTCATTTTGAAGTACACTTGCAAAACTTTATCTTCTTGGCTGACCTCTAGATAGGCAGAAAGCAAAGCATTCCATAACACAACAGTGTGCTCAGACAACCCATCAAACACATTCTCTGCTTCTACAATGCTCCCACATTTGCTATACATAGACACCAGAGTACTATAAACATAAATGTTTGATGTGAATCCTTTCTGAAGGGTATCAACATGTAACGCTTGTCCAATTTCCAGAAACTTTGTTTGAGTTATTCGGCCCTTCTCTTCTTGGATTGCACATGCTTGGAGTGCAATGACAATTGTCTACTCCACTGGGTTGACACCTGCAACCTGCATGTGCCCATAAAGTTGTAAAGCCTTCTCTCCTTGGCCTTCCTCTACATAACCTGATATCATCATATTCCATGTCACTGTGTCACACTTGGATAACCTATTAAACACATGTTCGGCTTTCACAATGCTTCTGCACTTGCCATACATACTAACAATGGTGTTGCCAACAAAATTATTTCAAAAGAAACCCTTCTTGTGAGAATCTGCATGTAATGCTCGGTAAATTTCCCAAGAAGCTTTTCTTGATTTCCTATCCATGCTCATAACATCTTCCTTCTCAATGAGGGTACCACATGCATGAAATGTGATCTATTGATTTGAGAAAATGCCCTCCTCTTGCATCTGTTTGTATAATTATAATGCCTTCTCACCTTGACCCTACTCAACATAGGCTGAAAGCATCCCTTCATGCCCACCATTATTGAAGGAGGACCTATCAGGTGCAACCCTAGCTGAAAGAAAAGGTAGTAAAAGACCCCTCTCTCTACTATACTACCCATGCAAAATGCAAACACAACAACTAATTATGTACAAAATATCAACTCCCACACACAACTTTTGGGTGGATTTCACACCTCGAATGCGCAGCAATACGACAGCGGTGAGTACATTGCTCCCTCTTTCTGTGTTCTTGTTCTTTCTCCTTTTTTTTGTTTTTTTTTGTTGAGAATGAGGTGCATTGAGGGAGAAAGAGAGAAAATGAGAGAGGGAGAAAAAGAAAGGAAAATGAAGAAAGATAGAGAGAGAGAGGGAATAAACATGAAACATAATAAAGAAAGAGAGAAAGTGAGAGAGAGAGCGAGGGAGAAAGGGAGAGAGGAGAATGAATGAGAACAAAGAAGGGGGTAGACAAAAACAAAGAGAGACCATAGTCATGCAAGAGGACATTTCATGGTTAAAAGTTTGGTGAAAGAAATGGTCTACATCATGACATGTCACAAGGGCCATTGCACTTGAGAAGGAGTAACCAAGTCTTTGAAGTTCAACTCAACTCGCTTGTTTGGACACCTTTAGGAGTGTTTTCAGAGTGCTAGTTAGAGGAAAAAAATATTATGCCAACACTTTTGATACGCTCACTTCCAAAGGAAGTGCTAAAGGCTCACTTCATACCTCGAGAAGTGAATAAGAGATGATAACCCTAAGAAGACTAGGATCTCACCTTAATTAGCCTACCAAATCGCTCACAAGTGGTTGGATCATCAAAAGGGAAGTTTGCATATTGTGTAGTGTTGTAAAAATTGTGATTGAATGCGTGTTTGCATATGTCATAATTGAATTGGAAGCTTGAGCACCATCATCATGAAGATACTTACATTTATATTGAATCACATTGATTGTGGAAAACACAAGCCTAGTTGTGCATGGTGCACCTACATACACTTGCAAGTTAGAAAAGTAGACCTTATCATAAAAAATATTCTTAAGCTTACACACCATGTAATAGAGACCACATCATTAAATGAGCCTTACTAGCCAACAATGACAAATTAGGCAACAAGCTTTTTAGCACCTAGCATACGACACATTAAACATATGACAAATTTGGAGAGCGAGAGGTGTCTTCCTCAGAAGCCACTACTTCCTTGCCTAAACTAATCACTTCTTAAGACCGTAGTCATGCAGGGGTAGAGAAAAACAAAGAGAGGGGGAGAGAGGGAGGGAGAGAGGATAATGAGTGAGAAAACATAAGGGTGTAGATAGAAACAAAGAGAGAGGCAACAAAGAAAGAGAGAGAGAGTAAGAAAGATGGGAAATGAGAGAGGGAGAAGAAGAAATAAAAATGAAGAGAGAATGAGAGAGAGAGAGAGAGAGAGAGAGAGAGAGAGAGAGAGAGAGAGAGAGAGAGAGAATAAACTTGAAAGACATCAAAGAAATGGGGAAAGAGAGAGAGAGAGAGAGAGAGAGAGAGAGAGAGAGAGAGGGAGACATGATACTGAGTGAGAAAACATAAGGGGGTGGGTAGAAACAAAGAGAGGGGCAACAAAGAAAGAGAGAGAGAAAGAAAGAGAAATGGGACATAACATAAAACAAAGAGCGCAAAGAATATGGGAGAATCAAAGAAACGGGGAGAAAACCAAGATGACAGTTGACGTTACTTTTGTTGAGTTACAAGAGACGAAATCCCTTCTCAAATAAATTCTGAAAGACAAAGAGAATGAGAACAATTTTTTTTTTTTTGTCGTAATGTAGACAAAATGGAAAAGGATGAAGGTCATGATGTTCAAGATCGCGAGGCGTATCTTAATCAGCATGCCCCGTGTCCTTCCTCTCAATGCAAGCTGATAATCAGATGAAAGTGTTGCTTGTCTATAGAACATGTATGGCGCTTTAGTGAGTTTCAATTGGAGATCATTGATCAGGCCATCTCAGACTTTGAGCAAATAGCAAGAAAAGTGTGTATAAATCATGCATTATATTTTCAAACTAATTGAATATCATATACAACAACATTGGATGTGACCGTAAATTTTATACAGGGAGGTGGCATCTCATCCCAAGGAGGAGTACACCTATTGCGGCAAGTTAGAAGAGTTCGTGGGCATGCGATAGATGGAGTGCGTGAGCCAATCCACCACTTAGAAGGCACTACCCACTCTATACCATCAATACTAGAGGAGATAGATAGCCTCTCAGACTTTCCTACAATCTTGGAGCTTGAGACGGAGGCAATGATCAATGCATTGATGCCCATGGATACTGATACATCTAATGCTCTTAGAGAAGAAGAATCCATACCATTATATGATGGGTGCCAAGTATCTTGCCTTAAGGCGCTACTTGCACTCCTAAGTATGCAAGCAAAATACGGGTGGAGCGATGCGAGTGTGACCAAGTTGTTTAGGTACCTTCTATGTACACTTTGTTGATTTCTTTGCGGCACCATTATAAAAAACAATTTTGCTTTTTCAAGGTGTTTTATGATTTATTTTTAGGTTGCTGAAGTATCATATATTATCTCTTGAAAATACCATGCCTGAGTCTCGTGATGATGCACGATATGTTTTACGAAAGCTTGGCATGGACTACAACATCATCCATGCATGTGTCAAGGATTACGTGTTGTTTCGAGGAGAGTACGAGACTATGGAGACATGTCCAAAGTGTGGTGCTTACAGGTATCGACATGACTTGCAAGGGCATACCATCCCTTAGAAAAATCTTAGACACTTTCCACTTTTCCCCCGTATAATTCACATGTTTCATACATCGGGCATGGCGAGCTTAATAACCTGGCATGGCCAGAATAGATCCACAGATGGAGTCCAACAAATTTTAGCAGATTCACGCGCATGGAGCCAAATTGACTCTACTTTTCCAAGCTTTGCACGAGAGTTAAGGAATCTTTGACTCTATCTTGCTATGGATGGCATGAACCCATTCGGTCTCCACTCAACATCTTACAGTGTGTGGCATGTAGTCCTTGTTAACTACAACATCCCATCATGGCTTTCTACAAAGAAAGAACACATGATCCTTAGCTTGCTCATTCCTGGCCGCTACAAAGTGAAGAATATGGATGTCTATCTCCATTCATTAGTTAATTAGCTTAAGATTCTGTGAGAGGAGGGAGTCACTGTGGAAGATATGAGCAAGCACTATGGTCGACGGTTCGCCAATATACGAGCCATTCTCATGTGGACCATGCATGACTTTTCGGGATTCTCCGAGTGCTCAGGTAAGTAGGCTTTTGTTCTCGTTGGTCATATCTATCATAGCTCATTCAAGGTTGTGTTTACTAAATAGATGTCTTGGGACGGGTCTGGTTATCTCAGATTATCATATATGTCCATTGTGTGGGCCACAGTTAGACTCCCGAAGGTCACAAACCATAAAGAAGATGGTATATCAAGGACACACAGCTTTCTTGCCGGAGGGTCATGAATTGAGGTAAGGTTTTCTTAGGCGACCTCCAGCACGAATGAACGCCCAAAGCTGGTATGACCTGAAAATGGTCCATACAGAGTTGCATCCAAATGGAATGCGACGATTGTCAGTTTTCTATGAGTTGCTATATTGGACCCACTTATAGATCCACCACTTGCTGGATCCCATGCATATTTTCAAGAATGTGGCAGCTTATTATGGGACCACATCATAGGAAAGAGAGACACTATAAGGACATGAGTGAATCCGCAAGGTGGGGAGCAATGGAGACACTCTCTCTCTTTGAGAAGTACCTACCCACTAGCATGCTCACGATACAAACCCACTCCTGGTGCATCTTGTAGATGAAGTAGAGAATGCGGGACTTGTCCCCATATGAAATAGATATTCTTCTTGGAGCTCTTCATGAAAACCTTGAAAGGCTTTGTGTGACAATGAGCTTGACCAGAAGGTAGCATGGTTGAAGATTGGTTGGTGTCCAAGGTGTTAGTGCGTATCTCATAGTGGCTAGCAATGGTGGATTTAGACAACAATATGCTATGGCCGCTGAAGGATGATGATAGACTGATCGGAGATACGCACTAACACCATAGTGGTTGGAAATGGTGGTTGGAAATGACTACACCATAGTGGTTGGAAATGGTGTAGAAAAAAGAATGGATACTGCAATGGAGGAGAATTTGAATTGTTTTTGTATGTTGCATCATGTCTCCATGGAGATGTGACTCGCTAGGTACGAGCAAGCAAAGAAAGAAGTGTGATCCAAATTTCGATGTAGTACGCGCCACCAACCGACTCAATATCTTGAGGGCATGAAGGAGATGCCGCGGTGTATGTCTATGCGATGGTTGCATGGAGCTTTGATTGTTGCAGCCTCTTGCGTGGAGGTCTCTACTAAGGAGTGGGAATTCTCGAGGGGATGTAGCCCAAAGGTGACCACATGTTTTATAAGCTGTTATATCTATATTTTATATGTGACAACTAATTAACCATTTCAATGTACAATATAAAGTATATAGTGCATATTGGTTGCACGGACGATATTTTCGCATGAAGCATATTGAAAAAATGTGCTCCACAACGGATTGTGGTATTATGGCAAAGTTCGAGGAAAAGAGCCAATGGCGAGCCACGGATCCAAATACCATTATAGATGAGATGGAGTATTTTAGAAACTTGCAAAGTATTATCATGGTGGATTACCGTAGCTTCTCCATGATTCTATTCGACTCGGGTAAGTTACTCATGAATATATGTGTGCATCACTTAGGTTCAAAATAAGGTATTTTCAAAATACCAATTATATATATATTTTTTACATATAAAAAGGTGTAATATAAAGGGTTTATTTACTGATTGAATAGAAAAGGTTATGTTTTATTTAAGAAAAAATAATAGAAAATGATATTTATAAATAGGCCTTGAATGCATGTGATGTAGAGGATATACATATAATAACTTTCTCAAGCTATTTGATGTGCCGTGGTTCAAACTGGTACTAGAAGGAGCTGGGGCAACTGTTTTGACGAGGTCCATTTGGATTCCTCGAAATAGATTCCGAAAAAAGATGGACAGATTTGCATGACACGTTTGTATTACTGGCCCATTGTGAACATGTGCATAAACTCATCTTTTTAAAACTTTTATTACGACATGGTATATGTCACAAATGTTAAATCTCTCTTGTATGTGATTTTAAATGGGTAGTTTTCTATCCAAACCCTTGACAACCTCGATGGTGGTATGGTGCGAGAGTATATGATGAAAGCAATGTTCCCAGTGTAGATGAGGACAATATGTAGATAGAGGGGTCGATATTGCAAGGGGTGGAGGCCACCCAAAGCTTGAAGCTTGTAGAGGAGGCAGAATCGAGTAATAATGATGTAAATACAAGAGGCCAAGAATTCTTTAAGAATGAGGTGGACTCACCCTTTTGTGGTGAACTTTCTATCAATCTTCTAGTGTATGTGGAGTTGTGTTAGGAGATTGACATGGGACCATAGGCTACATCATACTTGGAGCACCCACCTACTTAATTTGTTGATGAATCGCTTATAAGGATACTCTAGAATATGCATTTTTCAATAAGATAATTTTTTAAGAGTTACATTACTGTGATATACTTGAATCTTTATATTGATTATGCTAACATCAATTTTTATCTATGGAGGTAATCTTTGTGGATATTTGGACAGCACGATGAGTCGAGGGATGAGCGACGAGGAGCTATAGGAGATCCTCACAGGTATGTCTCTAGATCAGATGGATCGATTTAGAGATATACAGACCAGGAGCTATCTTGGACACCATCAAGACGTTTTGTTTGATCTACTTTGGTATGCTCTAATGCTTTGGTTTCTAGTAGGTGAGGTCGACACTGCAGGCTTGGGCCGAATAGAGGGAGTGGTTTTGGGGGATGCTGCACAGGCATGGATGCAGTGAGCATGTGGTTAGCTTGAGATATAGGTGCTACTCCTTGCTCGTGCAAGTTCGAGAAAGCGTGGCTCAGGTGATCTCCATCTTTCGTTCTACTATTGGATTTGCATCACATGTGGGATTTGTCACACTTGCAGAGACGTCTACTCCAGTCACTCCAGCTTTTGCTTAGCCATCCATAGGTGGCACCCCTATGGGTGCTATTCCGAGAGATACCAACCCTGTCGGTACACCAGATGTACATGGGTCTCCTAGATATGCCCAGGAGCGCGGTCACAAGTGAAAGAGAACACATCTTAGACATACCCCAGAGGGGTACGTATACCTTGTAGATGATACGACATGAGCCATCATCATGAATGATGAGGGGAGGAGGGTGATGGCTTGTATGAAAGAGTTATGCCAACAAGTTTTTTGGCACAACGTCTTGGATCATTGGAAGAACATACCGAAGGGGAGCAAGGACTACATAGTAGCATCCTTGCATGAGGAGTTTCTAGTACCCACTGCAGTAGATAGGTTCTCTGTACGCTAGATGATGGAGTACATGCATGCGTACATGTTAGATAGATGATCAAACACACACAAGGCACTTAAGAGTGGGGCTTCAAAGCCTGAGTAGCTAGATGTAGATGACTGGCACTAACTCAAGGAGGAGGCTATAGATTTTGCAGGATATAGGAGATAGTAGCATGAGGCAGCGAGGGCACAACTAGAGGCAAGAGTGGTCCATCTTCTTGGGAGTGGCAGCCAAATGACTTATCTAAAGGACTTTGTAAGTTTTTCTTTTGCTCTTCTCGCTTATCTTTTTGCAATATCACTTTTACTAAAAATCGTGTTTTTAATAGTTATATTTTATTTTCTTTGCATCACTCTATTACAATTTGTGATCCCACTGGTGTCAGAGGGGTTTTTGTCAAAAGGTCGAATCCATTAGGGATCAGAAGTAGAAGGAAGTAGAGATAGGAGATGGAAGAGAAGATAGAGAATACCCAAGGGGTAAACACTACAAAGACAAAGCAGAATGAATTAAATCAATATGTATTGAAATAATTTAGAATCTTCGCACTACTCAAAAGCAATCTCTACATAAAAATTACAGCTCCTTCTGTGCTTCTTAGAACCCAAATTTGATGGCTACGTTGACTCCGAAAGGGGGGTAAAACCACAGGACACCTGGTCACGGATCTCCTAGATCACTCCTTCTTCTTCTTTCAGTTCAATTTGCAGTTTTTAGACTGTTTACATCGATCGTGACACGCGCGATTTCGTCAATCTGTCCCTCTTGTGAAAATCCCATAATTGGCTAAAAAAGCAACTAGCTTTTTGCATGCCATTCTAATCTAGAAGCTTTTTTAAAAAAATTTGGGATTTTTTAAATAAATAATATAAAAAATAGTCTAAAATGATCCAAAAATCTAGTATTTTTGGATAATCCGTGCAACTCACACTAGTACTAATGGCTCAGATCACATTGATGACTCTCTAGATCAATAAAGAAGTCGGATGATAATGCATTCCTTTTTCACATTGTGTCCTCATAACATCACCACATCCACCCCCTTTGAACCTGCACATACTCCGATATGTGCCAAAGTCCTAGTTGTCATCGGATTCTGAGTCCTCCTCATCGTTTGCAACCATATCATTTGCTTCTTCATCTTTCATATCTTCTTGGCTAGCCCCTGTATCATGACCACTATTTTCTTCCAATTATGGAAACTCATAGGTAGTAGATTCCCGCATTTTGAATAATTTAATTCTTTTCCCTGCTACCAGAAGTTTGATGGCTGTCCCATCCCGCTCATTTAATGCATAAGTAGCATTATCAAACACCTTCTTACTACATAGGGTCCAAACCATCTTTTGGAAACTTTACATATGGCACTATGCTGGTTGTCTAAACTGCTATCATAAGCCAATGCCCAATCCCCATCTTGTATGGTTCTTGGTCTCAGTCTATGTCTTTTGTCAAATAGTTTCCTGTTTTGTATCCTTGCTGCCCTTAACTTTGCAATTGCTGCCTCTATGTCTTCTGACTTTCTTTCCAACTGTCTAATGCGTAAGGCCAATAACTCCTCTCGATTCAACTCCTCCTCCCAAGGTAACACACTCCATGTAATTGTCATCTCTTCTATCGACATGATAGGTTTTTGACCATACATATATTCTGCAGGCATATATCTTGTAACAACACTATGAGTTGTTCTGTCGACCCACAAAGCATAAGGGAGCAATCATGGCCACTTTTTTACTTTCTCTCCACATGCTTTTGCCAATGCCTTCACAATAGGTGGATGACCTCTTTCACCTTTTCCATTTTCTTTAGGGTTATTGGCTGAGGTTAAAGCAAGCTTTATCCCCAACCATGCAAAGAAATCATGAGCTTCATCTGCATCCAATTCACCCCTATATCTGCTATAATTTTTCCCACACAGCCATACCAAAAAAAGATCTCTTCTAAGAGAAAAGTACACACAACATTTTTTGTCTTAATACTTAAAGCTTTCCCTTCCACTTGATTAGTTAAGTCTTCACGAACAAGCACAAGATGATACCTCATTTGCCAAAGACCTGTAGGCATTGTAACCAAATCCACCACCCACTTAAAATGAAGAGATAATGGATATGTGGGTTGCAATCCATCCGGATGTCTCACAGATGAATACATTTGACATGTTGTACATGTTTCCACAAAGTGAGCATTATCCAATCCCAATTGGGCTTGTATCAACACTAATAATGATAGGATTCTCATGTGAATAATCAGCCTTTGTCAATGTAGGAGCATATTTTAAGAGTTGCTTCAATTTCTTCATTGCTTTTTGATGATTCCTTTCTCAATGAAATTTTCGACCTTTCCTTAGAAGCTGATAAAGAGCATCGGCTACATGTGCAAAGTAAGGAATCCATATCAAATAGAACATACATGCACCCAAGAATCTACGCACCTTTAATACATTAGTGCATACATCTTGCATTCTATCAAACCCATCTATTTTTGCTGGTGATGACATTCACCCATAAGGCCCACATGTATGCCCAACAATCAAATCCTCTTCAACTCCAAAGACAGACTTTTGTCTAGAAAGAGTTAAATGCACCTCTTCTAGATGTGTCAAAATTCTCTCAAAATCCACAATATGGTCTTCAACTCCAAAGACAGACTTTTGTCTAGAAAGAGTTAAATGCACCTCTTCTAGATGTGTCAAAATTCTCTCACAATCCACAATATGGTCTGCAACAAACTGTCTGCATCCATGTGCATCCATCTCCTCATTATTTTCATCCACTGCACACCCTTTGATTGGAACATCATCCAAGAAGGGCATAGTCAATTGTGGTATAAAATCCTTGAGTACCCTATTCATAGCATTTGTCATGTGTGCCACTAAGTTTTTTACTCCTTGTGGGAGAGTACACATCCATACTAAACCCCTGGGAGTCTTCATGGTTGTGATATCCTTGCTTTCAATTGCAAGCTGAAACTGATCATAACTTAAGTAAAGATCACCCAAAGAATAGATCACTTTGCCTGCAAAAGTCTCTACAAATTCATCAACCACATGACATGCACCCACATTTCTTATGGTTACTTTATTGAACGATTGCATGTCTTGAATAAATCTCAAAGCCCCATCCTTTTTGGGCACAGTAAGCCAAGAATTTGAGTACGGGGCTGAAGAAGGCTCCAAGATCTTCATGCGAATCTTTTCATTTAGCAAATCCATCAGCTTTGGCAAGTAAGATTTAGGCTCTGAAATAGGCCTCAAGTTCCATGGTACATGTGGCACTATAAATATGACCATAGGAGAGACAACATTTGGATCCACACAACCTATTTCACTTGGCTGAAATGCAAATGCCTTTCCATGTCTAGCCAACATCCGCATAAAACAGTCTCTCTGAGCAGGAAAAAGAAACCCTTCTACACCAACTTTCGATTCCTGTAATGTTTCAAATGTAAATTGATGACATATCATTAGGATCCTGTAAGCTTGGTTGCCTTGACACTTTTTCATACATACTCTCACTCTCTAGTGGAAGTGGCAAGGCAATTGGTTTCACCTTTTTGTCAATTGTCTTATACTTTGTCTCCACAAGTGCTTCAACCCATTGTAATCCTTCCTGTTGAGCAAACAATGCTATAACATCATACATGCCCAAAGAACATACTAACAACACTCTGTTTTCAACCTCATTTTCTACATGTATAGTTACCGAAATTTCAGCCATAGTATCATTAATATTCAGCCCATAAAACATGCCTTAAATGCCTTCATTTTCAACTAATAGTCCCAATACTCTCAGTTCCTTAGTAGCCCGTTTCATAGATATGCATTTAGCCCTGCACATAATGTCGGAGGGGTTTTTGTCGAAAGGTCGAATCCACCGGGGATCAGAAGTAAAATGAAGTAGAGATAGGAGATGGAAGAGAAGATAGAGAATACACAAGGGATAAATACTACAAAGACAAAGCACAATGAGTTTAATCAATATGTATTGAAAGAATCTGGAATCTTCGCACTACTCAGAAGCAATCTCTAGGCATTAGATCTCTTAAAGCTTCTTCGTAGAACAAAACGTATATAAAAATTACAGCTCCTTCTGTGCTTCTTAGAACCCGAATCTAATGGCTCCGTTGATTCCGAAAGGGGGGTAAAACCGCAGGACACTTGGTCATGGATCTCCTACATCACTCCTTCTTCTTCTTTCAGTTCAATTTGCAGTTTTCAGCCTGTTTATAGCAATCGTGACGCGCACGATTTCGTCAATCTGTCCCTCTTGTTAAAATCCCATAATTGGCTGAAAAAGTAACTAGCTTTTTGCATGCCATCCTAATCTAGAAGCTTTTTCTAAAATTTTCAAAATTTTACAATAAATAATATAAAAATAGGTAAAATTATCCAAAAATCTAAGATTTTTGGATAATCCATGCAACTCACACTAGTAGTTATGGCTCAGATCACATTCATGACTCTCTAGATCAATAAAGAAGTCGGATGATGATGCATTCCATACTTTTTCACATTGTGTCCTCATAACATCATGACATCGACCTAGAGACTTGATATGCAAAGAGACACGGTCTCACTACATTGATCGATAGATTGTATGTACGCCGCGGCCTAGTAAGTCATCTTTCTTGTCCGTAGTTACCAATTTTAATTAAAATGCATTATTATATGGTGGATTGATGTGTAGTTATTTGTTTTTTTGCAGAGTCCGTTCAATGCTCCTTTGGACAAGCTTTTGGATGGCGAGGATCTGTACCTCGCGCTTGGATCCATGGAGCACACATTCTCTTCTTTTTTGGACATGTGATTTCTGTAAGCATTTTCTATGCACTATGTTATTATCATCCTTTGTATCTTGCCATGATTTCATGAGTGCTTTTATTAAGCAATCTTGTATCTATTTTATGTATTAGTCTAGTTGTGGATTCGAGTACACTTTGCCTTCATTTTGACGACCATTGGTCTGGTTACTGTAACCCTTTTGTATAGCCCAAATCCACATTTTTTTTTCTCTATAACCATTACTATTAGCATTGCAAATTTACTACAAGCATCACTATTAATATCATATAACATTGCTATTTGCATCGCACAACGCGGATAGCAATGGATCCATGGCGTTGTTAGTACCAATGTGTTTAGCAATGATGGGGGCAAATTTTTTGGTGATCTTTTTTATCACTTTGAATGTCAGTATGAGGCCTCCATCTTGTAGTGGTCAGATATGACAAAGCAGCTCGTCACTATATTCTTTCTACTCTTCAAGAATCTCATATGTTTGATGCATATAATCTTTCAACCTCACAAGCTATATAGGAGTATTTGACATAAATTTTGAGAAGAGATCTATTATAGAAGTACTTTATCTTCTTAGTCATCTCACTAAGCTACAATACAACATTTGAACTTCTACAACAATATATATCAAATCATTCTAGAATATTGTCTTAAACTTACCGCTATTGGTAATGCCATTCCATGAAAGCAATTGGTAATACAGCTTCTTGACATTGTAAAGGATATTGCTTATGATAATATTGTTACCATATTATCGAACAAATATGGGATCAATTTTGATCAAGCTTGTATATTTTTTATTGAATATTCACAACGACATGAACAATGATACACAAATAAAAAAACCATTATGATCTCACAAGAGGACCCACAATTAGAACCAAGTGACCAAGCTCTACTTGGTCGAAGGTATCCCTCTCCATGCTTTACACATAGGAGTTGTCGAGTTGATAACTTTTCTAATCTCAAGTTTCCTAATAGACATTGTTCTTATTGCAATAGAAATGGTCACATTATAGATGAAAAATATGAACATGGTATTACAAATAAACAATCATGTTTATCTAGAGATTATGCTCCTTGTCACTACCTAAAAAAGAGTGATAATCCAACCCATCTATGTTTCAAGAGGTATTTTGATTTAGATCGTAATAGAGCATATGTTGCTACACATGACAATACTATTGAAGAAGCCCATTGTGTGAGTTATTCTATCTCTTTGGAAAGGATACTCTATATTCGTGATGGATCTCTTCTTCTTATTGATTCTCATGCTATGGGAAACATGACATATTAGTCCAAATGGTTACATAATTATCATTCTATTCTTGTCAAGAAATTGGTTTATCTTGTGGATAACACAACCACTACAAGATACATGCCTCATATCGACGTTTAGAGCGATGAAAATGTTCATAAAAAAATAACATCTAGCATCTCTCAACACATCGGTATTAGCGGCGCCATAGAATCATTGCTATCGGAATCACTATTGGCGTTGTTATTTGTGTTGCATTTGCGATGGAAATAGCAACGCTATTAGTGATGCCAATAGCGACGGTTTGTAACACAAACTACGACGCCAATAGCGACGCATGTAGGGGAATTTGCGACACTAATAGTGACGGTTACAGAGAATTGTTTTTTGGTAGCAGGGAAACAATAAAGTATACAATGGTTGTCAAAATGAAGGCAAAATGTACTTGAAACCACAAGACTGATATATAAAATAAATACAAGATCGCTTAATGAAAGTGCTCATGGAATCATGGCACGATGCAAAGAATGATAATAAGATAGTGCATAGTCTACATAAATCACAGGACCGAAAAAGAAAAGGATGTATGCTCCACGGATCCAAGTGCGACCTATAGATCCTCGCCATCCGAAATCTTGTTCCGCACAAAGGAGCATCGAACAGACTCTGCAAAAGAAGAAATAACTACACATTAGTCCACCATGCAATAATACATTTTAAATAACATTAGTAACTACGGACAAGAAAGATGAGTGACTTATTGGACCGCTGTGTGCATACAATCTATTGATCAATGCAGTGAGACCATGTCTCTCTATATATCCAATCTCTAGGCCAGTGGGATTGTGGTTTGTAATGGAGTGCTGCAAAGAAAACAAAATACAAATTACTGTTAGAAACATGATTGTGAGTACAAGCAATATTACAAAAAAAAAAGCAAGAAGAACAAAAGAAAAACATACAAAGTCCTTCAGATAAGTCTTGTGGCTACCACTTCTACGATGATGGACCAGTCCTACCTCCAATCATGCCCTTGCTGCCTTGCTATCGTAGCATGTAGGTTTGAAGGTCACCACAGGGGTTTGGCAAGAGAAGAATGTATGGGGATTCAAGAGCTTAGACTGTGGAGATGATAGAGATAAGAGAAGGATTGAAGGTTTCAAGCCAAGTTCTTGAAGATAAGAGACAGTAGGGTGAAGGTAGATTTAGGGAGAGGAGTAGACGAAAGAGAAGGGATTCGAAGAAATTGAAGATGTAGAAGAATGCTCAAAAAAATAATTTAAAAATATAAAAGAACACTAACAGAGATGAAGCCTGTTAGTTTCTTTTAGCATTCACTATAAGATATAGGCCTTATACCGATGTTAAAAGTGACGAAAATGTAAATAAAGAAATTTATCCTCGTTGTCACAAAAAGCATCGTTATTGGCGACGCCATCACCAAGAGGCTTCTCCCAAGGGTAAACTTTAACATTTAGTGAGATATACTTCAATGGATTTGGACCTCTACTACTTGTCATTTTCTCCAATGATAGCATCAAGGAAATATTGAAAGATATCTTATTCATATATGGGAGGTAACTCTTCCATATACTTTACTGAGGTTCCGATAAAGGACTTCAACTGGCTAACATGAAACATACATTTTTGAATCTTAGTTGAGGAGGGGAGTTATAGGCAATAATCCAAGTTTCTTATCCATCTTATGACCCTATATGATCCATAGAATCTACAGGTTCCATCCTTGAGAGTAGAATAGCAGGACTTAGGCACCTTCAAAAAATTAACTCTTCCTCTTAAAATTCCATGTACCTTTTTTTTTCATCAACATAGAGCTTCATATGGTTTCAAGCTTTCCTAAGACTAACATTGCTAAAGCAAGGCATGCATGCATTCTAATTCCTCTTTGCTTGAAGGGTCTTTTTGGTCATTAAAGATGACCATAGGAAGTGGCACCTAATGCTCAAGTAATGCCTCAAAAGGAAAACTCCAATGCTACGCTAAGTGGAGTTATTGTATGCAAATGCTGCCAAATGGATCCATAAATCCCAAGTATGATGTACACATGACAAAAGTATCTCAAATAGGCCTCAAAACATTTGTTAACCCTCTCTATTTTGCCATTAGTCTAGGGTGATATGTCGTGGATGGAGCTAATTTGGTGCCCATAGAGGTGAAAACCACTTGCCAAAAGTTGCTCATAAATTTGGTATCCCTATCATACATTATGACCTATGGTAATCCATGCAATTTAAATACATGCTCCATAAATTGAGTGGCCACTTGAAACATTGTATACCAAGTCTTTGTGACAATAAAGTGAGTTGCTTTGGTGAGTTTATCTAGCACTCCATATATGATGTTCCATCCTCTCTTGGTTGTGGGTAAGTCAATGATAAAGTCCATAATAATATGCATCCGTTTCCCCTTAGGGATAGGTAAGGGTTGCAATAAACTAAGTGGCTTAAGAGTGCTATCCTTGTTTTTTTGGCATGACAAGAAAAAGACAAAGTCTTTGACATACACATGTCATTCAAGTAAAAACTCTTAATTTTATCATAAGTCTTGAAAACACTTGGGTAGCCAATAATGGGGTAAGAATTCATCTCTTCCATAATCTTTTATTTGAAATGAGAGGTGTGAAAGATGACAATCTTACCATGTGACTATATGAGGATAGGTCTCCCAAAGCTCCTCAATCTAGTTACTATATCGTGCTAAAATAGATAATACTCTACATACCCACATCCATGAGAGTAAATTGGCCACTACATTCTAAGGAAGAGAACTAAAGAGAGAGAAGGAAAGAGAGATAAGATTACAAAAAGGAGAGAGATGAGAAAGAAAAGGAGAGAGGAAAAGAGAGGGAGAGAGAAATACACGAAGAGAGAGAAAGAAGGAAGGTAAGCCAGTGAAACTATGACGAAGGTGAAGAGACTTAGTTCATTGAAACTATGACGAAGATGAAGAGACTTAGTTCATTAATTTTCTCAATACCCTATTTGAGTCCCTTTATACTTTTTATACCCCATCAGTGTGATCAATTATTTTCCTTATTTCCCATGCTATCCTATAATTTATATTTGGCTGATGTTATGGCCCAAAAACTCACCATCCTTTTCAAGGATATTTAAAATTAGGAAATATATGGAAGAAAATATAGAAGAGAGCCTAAATTTTAGCCCACTTATGGACAGCTAAGGATTGTTTTGAAATAGGGCAAAGTTGGTAATACTCATGGTAGTAATAATATACCTAGCGAGAGTAGACAAATAACCATTTATCCACCATTCAATGCTTCTAGGTCTCTAAGTAATTGGCTAAAATTTATGAAGTTCCAATGGACTTGAGAGTGCTAGAAATGAACCCTATTGATGTTGTTTCAGGATATGATTTGGCTAAAGTAATTGTTGAGATGTAGAGAGAGAAGATATGTAGAGACACAAGAGAGAGAGAGAGAAGAGACACACCATGTACACTCCCAGAGACTATTTCATATTAATCACAATCTATATATATATAGTTGAGACCTAGTCTATATAGGGTGAGCTATATATAGCTCCAATAGCCCCACTTAAACAAAGGTATGAGGTGAAGCGAAACTCAATATTGTAAGGGAGGGAGGGAGGGAGGAGAATGAATGAGAAAACACGAGGGGGTAGAGAAAAACAAAGAGAGGGTTTGTTCTTATTCTTTAATTTCTTCTTTTTTTATTTTTTAATTTTACAATGATGTGCATTGAGCGAGAAAGAGAGGAAATGAGAGAGGGAGAAGAAGAAAGAAAAATGAAGAAATAACAAGAGAGAGAGGGAATACAGATGAAACATAATAAAGAAAGAGAGAAATAGAGAGAGAGAGAGAAAGAGAGAGAGAGAGAGAGAGAGAATGAGGGAGAGAGGAGAATGAATGAGAAAACACAAGGGGGTAGAGAAAAACAAAGAGAGGGTTTGTTCTTATTCTTTAATTTCTTTTTTTCTTGTTTGTTTTTTGTACAATGATTTTCATTAAGGGATAAAGAGAGGAAATGAGATAAGGCGTGAGAGAGGGAGGCGAATGTGGTGCATTGAGGGAGAATGATAGAAAAGGAGAGGCAATGATCGATGCATTGATGCCCATGGATGTCCAGATATTTGATCCGCTTAGAGAGAAAGCATCCATACCATTATATGATAGGTTCAAGGTATCTCACTTAAAGACATTGCTTGAAGTGTGCACGCAAAATGTGGGTGGAGTGATGCGAGTGTGGTCGAGTTGTTCAGGTACCTTCTACACATGCTTCGTTGATTTCTTTTCGGTACCATTATTAAAAAAATTTGTTCTTTTTCAAGGTGTTTTATGATTTCTTTTTATGTTGTTAGAGTATCATATATTACCACTTACAAATACCATGCCTGAGTTGTGATGATACACGACATGTTTTACGGAAGCTTGGCATGGACTATAATAGCATCCATGCATGTGTCAATGATTGTGTGCTGTTTCGAGGAGAATACATGTAATATACCGCATTAAGAAAATAAATGGGACTTATGGAAATTTTTTAAAAAATTCCCCCCTTATCCCTCCAGCCGACTGACGAGCTGGAGGGGGAGGGGAATAGAGTATAAGCTCCTTGGTGGAGCCTTAGGAGGGAGGGGGACCATGCGTGTTGACACGCCGTGAGGAAAGATCCCCCTCCCCTCCACTATTTAAACGAGGGGGGGGCCCGTTGAGGAAGAGGGGGGCTGAGCCGTGTGAGAAGAGAGAGAGGCGCTGCCATTAATGCATAAGGGGAGAATCTGGAGCATCCTAAGGAAGAGGGAGATTGATGACGCGCTGCCGCTGCCACGATAGGGATAGGAGGATTGGAGAGGAGGCGCTACAAGGGCCGCTATCTTCCATCTACTGCCCCAGTAGCCTGATTTCTGCCGTTGTCTGCCGACGGCCTCCAATCTCCACGTGTAGAAGCACTGAAGCTTCTAGAAGCTTCTAAGGGGCTTCATAAGTCCCCCTTTTCCCCCTCCAAAAAAAAATTGACCTTAAAGGTCCTTGTTGTCCCCGTGTTTTTTTTGTAAAACCCCCCATGGACCCCTTAGGCCCCTTCCTATAGCTTCTTAAGGCTACCCCACTAATTCCCTCCTAAGGGCTTTTAGGCCCCTATTTCCCCCCCCCCCCCCCCCCCCCCCCCCCTGATTTGCCATTGAAGGACCTTTAAGTGGTCCTTAAGCCGCTTTTCCCCCTGGTTTTAATCCCCATAAGCCCCCTTGTTCCCCCCCCCCCCCCCCCCCCCCGGGTTTAAATCCCCCCCCTAAGCCCCCTTGTTTCCCCTCCCGGTTTTTATTTCCCCCCTAAGCCCTTGTTCTTTTTCCCCCCTCTTAGCTCTTTAGACTATTCAAGTCACACCCATAGGCCTACTTTGTCCTTAGGCTACCTTGCAGACTTCCATTCTCTTGCCTTAATTTCTTCACTCACTTTTTAGATCTTTTTGTGCAAGTGCTCTCTTAGTTGAGCTTTGTGTTCTTAGTTTTATCAAACAAGCCGGTGTCCACACACTCCCATGTCCTAAAAATCCAATTCATCATCATGGCCTCGTATGATATCCCGTAAGGGAGAAATAGCCGTGAGATAAAAGATAGGGAGGGAAGTAGAGGGAGTGAAGGAGGAAGAGTGGGAAAAAGGTAAAAGAAAAGGAAGGAGAAGACGGTGGAATTCCAAGAAGAAAAAGGAAAAGGCTATCTCACATTCGAACTACGATGCCGCCGAAGAAAGTCCAAGGTGTAGCTGCGGGAGGGTCATCTCCCAGTATCCATATGGATATCTCACCTCAAAGCCAGGTTTTTCTTCTTGGTGTTAATTCGGTTTTAAGTTGATCATGCAAAGAAAAATTGTTAAGGATAGGATATATTTGTTCGAGTTAATTTTAACGAGGAGTTAGCTTATGAATGACAATGTATACAACTTAGCTTTCTTCAAATTGCATCAAGCATTATAAAATTATGAGCAAGATTAACCATTTACTATAGTAATATATTCCTAAGGTGTAGAAATTATATCTCGCACCATTAGTCTTATTCCTTTCGCAACGAATCATGGTAAATGGCTAAATTCATGAAAGGTTTCTTTCGATGCTCAAATTACTAGGGAGTTATCTTTGCTAGTTGCACATCTTAGCAAGGAAATTGTTGTTATTTGGCATGAGTTCATCTTTAAAGAAAACGGAAGTTAAACGTTAGGAATTAACAAGTATAAAAATTAGATATACGAACTCATTTGGAAAGAAAATGTAATGGGGACTTAAGGCATCAGTTACTACATTCTCTTTGTTAGGTCAATACTTGATCTCAAAGTCATATTCCTACAGAACCTCAATCCAATGATGTTGCCTCATATTGAGATCGGCCTAGGTGAAGATCCATTTGAGGCTCTTATGGTCCCTAAACAAAGAGAACTTGTTGCCAAGTAAATAGTGCCGCCAAAGTTTAATAGTGTGAATAACTACTAGTAGCTCCATGTCATGAGTAGCATAATTCTTTTCATGGGTTTTTATCTTCCTTGAAGAATATGCTATAGGATAACCTTCTTGCATTAGTACACATCCTAGTGCAAGTGTGCTAGCATCTATGACAACTTCGAATTCCTTGCTCAAGTCAGGGAGTTTCAAAATTGGTGCTATCACTAAGCTATGCTTGAGTTGATCAAAACTCACTTGTTTGGTGGGCATCCACACTATGGAAACTTGCTTTTTTAGTAGATTGGTGAGGGGTGCTACGATTAAGGCATAGTCCTTAATGAAGATCATGTACCAACCTATTAATTCGAGAAAACTACGCACTTATTTGACTATGGTTGGTGGAGGCCACTCTTGGACATCCTTAACCTTTGTAGGGTCTACAAAGATTCCTTTGTTTTGATACAATAAATCCAAGATATTTGATCTGTCTCTTGAGGAAGGCACACCTTTTCTTCTTAGCATAGAACTTATGTGTCCTCATGGTCTCAAGGATGATGCAAACTTGGGGTTCATTATCCTCCTCTTCCTTGGAATAAACCAAGGTGTCATCAAAGAAGACAAGTATAAATCATCAAGATATGGTCTAAAAATGTCTTGCATTAGCCTATTAAATGTGGCAGGGGCATTAATCAATCCAAAAGACATTACTCTGAATTCGAAATGACTATATTCAGTATTGAATGCCGTCTTAGGAATATCCCCATCATTGATGCAGATCTAATAGTATCCTAACCTCAAATCAATCTTGGAAAAGATTTTTGCTTCCTACAATCAATCAAGTAACTCGGCTATCCTCGGAATAGGATATTTATTATTGATGGTTACTTGGTTTAGGCCTCTAGAATCGATGCAAAGGTAAAGTGTACCATCCTTCTTCTTCTAGAACAAGAATGGAGCCCCCCAAGGAGAATTGTTGGGGCGTATGCACCCTTAGTCCAATAGCTATTTGAGTTGTTCTTTTGACTCAATAGCTTTAGGAATGGACATCTTATAGGGCCTTTTTGCGACTAGTGCAGCACTTGGTATTAGCTTAATCTCATGATCCACTTCCGTAGGTGGTGGTAATTCTATCAATTCTTTCGGGAATACATCTACATACTCTTTTAACCATGACAGTTCTTCATTGGAGTCCTCTACCTATTCTGACTTGTTTAGTTTGATTAGATAGACAAGTAATCCTTTCCTTATTTCTTAAGCTATTCACATTACCTTGGCTAGCTAGATCTTTGGTTTACCTGCTTGTCCTTAAGTTGTAACTAGCTCACCTTTAGGATTTTGATAGGAGACTTGGCCCTTCATGCAATGGATGTGAGCATCATTGGGGACTAGCCAGTCCATCCCAAGTAGGCACTCATGGACTCCTAGATTCATTACCTTAAACTTAACAGATGCAGGCTCGTTTCCTAGTAGAAATTCCACCTTAGCAGTTTGTCTTGTGCAAGTAATTTCTCAGCCATTTACTAGTTCAACAAGCAAAGAAGGTGTAGCTATAGTGGCTATCCCTAAACTTCTTGCATGAGCTGGTGAAATGAAAGAATGAGTACTTCCATAGTCAATCACAGTTTTAAATTTCTTACCTTCGTAATTGGATGGAGTTTGGATCACAAAAAATTGGTGATTCGGGCCCTTTTCATGGAGAGAGGCATGAATGAATGCCCTCTCAATCTCAGCTTCCATGGACGGGTCTTCTTCTTTGTTGATTCCCTTAGTGGTGATATTGGAAGTTTTTGCCCTTCCTATTGTTCCACGATCACGGTCATGGGTAGCCCTAGCTTGTGGCCATTAAATTTTCCTTGACTACAATCTTCACCAAGTTTGGGACATTCTCTTTTGAAGTTCCCAGGTTCCTTGTAATAAAAACATTGCAAACTTTGATCATTTCTTTGAGTGGGGACGAAGTCACTGATTGCATTTACCCTTGGCTTCTTTCTTTGGCCTTGACTCTATCCTTGTGCCCTTTTAAATTGAGCTTTCAACATCCCTTGATTTTGGTCTTTGTGAGACCAAGGTCTATTATTCTTAGACTTTGACTGGTGGACTTCTTGGGCAATGGGTCCTACTCTTATCAATGCATCTTGTAAATCCAAAGGACTCATTGATTCCAATCGAGTATTCATTGGTGGATTTAGCCCATCACAAAACTTAAAGAATTGTTGGAAAATACTCATTTTTGGGGCGTATTTTAACAATGAGACTAATTTTAAGTAGTACGCTTCCAAAGACATGCCCAATTGTTTCAACTTTAAGAACTCATTCATCTTCTAAAATTTGTATGCATATGGCATGTACCTTCCCTATATTTCTTCTTTTATCTTATCCCAAGTTATTGTGCTTTCCATGATTGTTTGATCTTTACACCATTGCTTCCACCAAAGCCTAGCTTCGCCGATGAGTTTAAGCTTGGCAATCATAGCTTGGTTTGTAGGTGCTATTCCTGTTGTACTGAAGTAATCTTCCATGGATTCAATCCATACTTTGGCATCGGCTCCTCCCTTTCGCATCCAATTCCGATGGTTTTATTTTTTTGAGAATAAACTTCTTCTGTTGTGCCTCTGCCGGGCTTCGTGTAGAAACAAGATTCCGGTTCTGCGTTTGGGGTTGTATCTAATTTCAAGTTAAGCTTTCACGTTAAGATTGTATTTACACATATCTTCACAACTTATGTCAATGCAAAAATGATTTATCATCAATACTGTACAACAAATCAAATAATCGTAAAATTCTTATTTATCCATAAAGAAGCATAAGCCTGAAGTACAATTTTTTGGGGATAGATAGAGATTGACTAGGATGATTTCTCAAGAGATACATCAATGCCAGGTTAATAATTCCTTATTGGATTCAGCTACAGGGACAGAATAGTAATATGGGTTTGGGGAATGGATAGCAAGACTTTGACCACCTCCTCATAGATGTAGCAATTCTATTCTACTTGTCGGCATCGAATGTGTATGACTGAGTTTAAACGCACCTTGTGGAAGATGAATAACTTGATAATCTTCAAGTCCTCCAACCATTTTAGCCTCTTCAGATTGTTTTGAAGATAAGCAAGCTAGTTGGCATCTATGTAGTAGTAACTTGCGCTCCAAGTCCAATACCTTTCCGCATACAACAATGAAGGGTTGTAGAGCCGATCAAGGATTCCCATTATGTCGGTTCTTCTATGATAACTTGAGGAGTTCATAGTAGTTTCGAACATGATATGGAATATGAGGAACCTAATCCATGCCTCGTAGATTTGGAAGTAGCAACAATCCAAAAGTGAGTAAAAGAAGAAAGGTTTTTCTAGTGAAACATCACTTCACTCATCCTAATTATTATTACCTTGATTGTTTTATTTATTGGTTCACTATGATACCAACTGTAACGTATTCGGTCCTTGATATGTGTTTTAGTAGTTCATCAGGAGTCTGATCTGTAAGACATTTCATGGCTCTCCCACGTAATGTCACAACGTTTGTTAGATAGTGAATCCCAAGTCTACTCTACAACAAAGCGTATCAACCAACCCGGTTAGGATTGACCTGAATCTTTTTGGGTTTCTAACAGTCAGGTCATACTATGGCCTTCTAGTGTCGATCTTCAAATGATCTACTTTACACAAAGAATCTAAATTGAGGTGGACTCATATCACACTTGGTTCAAGGAGAATGGGAAACAAGAGGGATGCATTGCTTGACCTCTCTACCCATAGGGTAAAGTCCAATTCCGGTCCCCTAAAATGATATGAGTGAGGGTTCTACCCTACATTAACTAAGGTCAATATGTCATCGCAATTTGAATGTTGAGAAGCCTCCCAGTTCTCTAGGACCACCCTGTCATAGGACAAGACCGGTTGGGGGTTCCACCCACCCACTTCCCTTGATAGCTTTAGTTTTCTACTTACCTAAGGCATATTAGTGGAGATATATACAAGCGTTTTGCTTAATTAACCTATTAGCCACATGCTCCTTTATGTAATTTTATGCACTAACACAAAAACAGCTCAGACAAGTTTCATGGAAGTAAGCTTTATATTAACATTTCAATTGAGATACAAGTTCTGTCCATATCACATTTCTCGTGATCCATAAGGATGCATCTTATTTTCCTCCAAGTTCCACCCTTGCACTAGTAACAAGCCTTGAGATTCCATCTTGAGTTCATGTAGATCGTTTGAGTAGGACTGAAAGGTAGGGAATTTACATCCAGAGCCCCCCTGGCATCCAAGCATCCTGCTATATTCAAACTAATCCATGAAGAGATCTCTCGTGGTGGGTTCGGTGCATATTCCTATCACGGTTATTTAGAACCCCCTTGGATAGGGTTGGAGGCTAGCTGAGGGTGGTTTGGCGCGCCCTCCATGAATTTAACCTTATTCATTATACCAATTTCTTATGTTAGCTTGGGCCATACAATCCTTTCATGGATAGTGATAAGCACAAACAATAATGGAGGTGAGTGCTCAAAACATCTGCTAAGGTGGAGTTCCTATTTGGAATGCTTAGCATTCACCCTTTGGATTTTTCTTGCCTTGGTGTCAACTGCAATGGCCTTTTGAGGGGTAGGGAATATCTTTGTTATGTCCCTCATTCTTATGTGATAGGAGTGAACATTTACGCAATTGGGTTTATATCCAATAATTCCAGGGTCAACCATTAGATTAGGGTTTCTTGTTTTGAGATCACAGGATCTAGATATTTCAATCTAGGATCCAAATTGGTCATTTGGTAACGACCTTCCCCCTTATAATTGTATCATAGTTTCTAAGTTTATCCTAGGGTTTCATTCCCTCAAGATTTCATGACTGTATTGATTTGATTCTAAGTCAATCCATGATTGTAGCATAATTAGTTTATTTACAATTAAACCCTAACTTGAATTACCATATAGGGATTCACTTATCGAATTGCCTCTTGTAATTAAGTTTAACAATTTGTATGCCCATCTTGAATCTATCTTTTAAGATGAATCTTTGTCATGTATGCAACCGAATCTACCTATGATACCTTATTTATCCAGATGCAAGTTTTTCTTGATTTGATGATACAATGCATGACTTCCATTCCTTGAAAATTCATTTCAATGAATTTATGGAAAAAAAATCATAAATTGCAACTTATACTTTTAAGTGGGAAGTACAAGAATTCATCATTCTTTATGTAAGTGCAAGCTAACTCTCTTTAATGGTTTATGCAATCCTTTGCAAGAGCTTGTAAATTTACGTATCAATATTCTAGGATGCATTTGCAAAATTTGTGCTTACTAATCAGCTTATATTGCAAACAACCCATAAATGTTAATTGACTTGTAATTATCGTGACCATCGTGAATTAGATCCAAACCTATACATCTACCCTTTATGTTATACAAACTATACAATGCAAAAGTACGATTCTCTTCCATGATAATTATGATCTACCATTCCACTCATAGGACAAGACACCATAGTGGTACGTCGTTTTGGAGTGACGAGTTGGTATTTATACCTGATAGCCCATTTGTGTTAGTGGTGGCATCTTTGCCTAATCCTCCTTCTACAGTTGTGGCCTTTTTGGCTACTTGGGAGAATTTATGCTTTGGGGCCATTTTGAAGCTTGGAGTGCAACCTTCCTCTTCTTTGGGACATAAATTTTTTTGCGCCCTCTCAAATTAGATGATTGATGCCTTTTTTATGCTCATTCTTCTAGAGAGAGAGAGATTCTTGATCCACACAAAGAGAGGAAGATGATGGCTGTAATCTTGTCCAATTTCTTGAAGGAATGAGAAATCTAATTTTTAGTCTTTCTCTCTCCTCTCTCCTCTTTGTTGTTCGTATGCATCAATTCAAGAGAGAAAGGGAAGGGGTGATGAAGAATCCAGAGCAAACGATGATGCTAGAGTAGTAGAGATCGTAGATCGGGCCAAGAGAGTGCATCAGCAGCAAAGAAGAAGCATCAGCGCCCTCTTGACCACGACATATGAGCCTCAAACCCATGGGTTTCTATGCATAAGTGAGAGTTTCTTTTGTTTTATGGAAAGATGTTGAAGAAAGTGTTTGATAATGATTGTTCTTGGTTTTCCATGTTGCATTCTCTCTAAAATGTGAAAGAAAGAAAAAAAACAATGTTATAATAATTTCTCGCAAAATATGAAAGACTTGAAAGTTTCCATTTTTATAAAAATAATGGAATTTGAGATTTTTGTTGAGTGTTTTGGGGTCATATGGGATAGAAATGGATATGAAAATGATGCTGAGTGTCCTTGATCAGTAATAATAACTCATAATTTTGAAATATCACCTTTTTATGAACAAATAAATGGGTAAAAATAGAAAAAATAAGAAAAAAAATAGTTTTTTATGTTTGTGAGCATATAGCAAGGCTGGAGGATGAGGATTAAGCCTCATTCAAGCCTTTTTTCTATGTTATAGTATATTTTTATCAAATTTTACATGCAAAATTACATAAAAATGAACCCTATACCTACCCAATGAATGCAAAACCTAAACAATAAGAGGCAAGAGGGTTTGTGAAAGTGGTTAGTTGCTAAAAGTGATTCAAATTGTGATCTATTTGGATATGCATAATATATAGGAAAATTTATCATTTGAATTCAAAAGACTAGTAGCACGAAGAAATTCAATGTCGCATGTACAATTAGTTGAAAAATCATTGAAGGATTGTTTTTACACTTCACTTAGTTGGTTTCTAATGATAAAATGCTTGAGCACAATGGTCATCCACACTTGTATTGAGCATAACATGGTATCAAACCTGGATGCATTGCAATTGCTTTTCAAACATTGACCTATGTGGAGTGTGAAAGGAAAGCTGAGATATAGGGTTGATGAATGGTTTCCTGGGGGAAAGCTTAGTAAGGAAATATCACATCTCTTGGATCTTTCAAAATATATAAGAGTAGAGATTGTTTGTATGTTCTCTATGGTAGAGCAGCGCATCGAGGGGTCAATCTTCTCGATGTAGGAGAGCTGCAATGGGGCCGTGACATTTAGCTGGCATTTAGTCGGCGGAGGGGTGCCTCCTTTATGTTTGTATTATGTTGGTATATTATTATACCAATATATATGGGATCTCTCTGTCTCAAGAGTAGGGAAGGGTAATAGTTGGACTACAGTTCACTATATATGCAATATCTTTAGTAGCATTTATAGGGCAATGTGTCCCTTGGACGCTCCTCGCCGTTAGGCCATGTGGGTTGGCTTGTGAGTATTATAGAGGCTCGACTAGTGCCTGTAGCTAGTGTCAAGCCCGTTCTAGGTCCTGATAGGTGCTGCGTTTGTCGGGAGCTACCTACAAATGGCGATTTCCGTACCTTGGTTGATTAGGACCTATTCTTTAGTGTATGCCAAAAATTAGTGAGCTAGACTCACAAGATCCTCAAGTGGAGCTCCAAAAGCAAGAAAGGGTTAATCGAGATAGATGGTAGGCTGAGATAAATAGAAGATACTCTCCGCAAGCAAATGAGTGGTTCGATATCCTTACAAGTGCAGGGTCTTGGTAATCCTAGTTCGATGCATAGTTCAAATTTAGGGAGAGGAAGCTCTAGTACTTCCTCCCTTCCAATCAATCCCTCCACTTTGAGTGGAGCTATAGTCCCAATGTTCCTACCCCTATAGTGAATCCGGTTGTTACCATGGTGGCACAACCCATTGCTATATCTATTGGAACATCCGATTTTCCAACCTTAGGTTTCCCCTACCCATCTTTAATGGGTTAGTGGAGGAAGATGCGGAGATCCACATTAGGGAGTTTCAAAAGTTGATGTTCAACTGTTGTCGTATCCAAGATGAAGGACATTTAATGATGTTCTTTAACATGACTTTCAAAGGAAGATCTACCATATGGTATCATGGCCTAGAGGCTTGAACCATAACCACTATTGATTTATTTTTCCAAGCCTTTTGAACAGAGTTTGCCCTTGAAAGGGGTGGTCAATATACTAAATGTGACACGTCAAGAGCCACATGAGGATATCCGAGCATATGCCAAGAAGTTAAAAGAGTTATTTTGCAAATTGCAAGTCTATATCCCTATCCCAGTAGCTGCCCAACTGCAATATTTTTTACATGGTCTAGATTTCAACATTCAGGTGTAGTTGAGTAGTGTCACTTTGCTAGATGTAGACACTACCATTAGACGAGCACAAGAAGTAGAATCCCAACTACAAGCAGCCTATGCCTCTCAAACCAATCTTAATATGGGTCTAATTTTGGGAAATAATTTGGCATCGACCAATGGCAATGGAAGTCAAGGGATGGCTATGACTAACTTGAATGTGAGAGGAAGCATGGTCCAAAATGTGCATTTATTTCTAGCTCCTCCTAGTGTGACTATGCCTATGGCTAGTGAGATGGCTCCACCAAATGTTGGAGGTCGAGCATCAAACCCTAATGTTGTTCCTGTGAGTCAGCAACCAATGCCCAATTAAACTGTCAGGTCAATGGAACAACTAGTAGACAATCATGGCTTTGAGTCAAATGCATCCGATGTCCTTAGCAAAGTTAACGATATGATGAAGCACTACATTGACATGATTTTCGAACAATATAGAAAAATAGTGGTTGATGTTAATTTCCTTAAAAAGAAACAGAATATAATAGGAAGTAGATTCCCTAAAGAGGTTGCACCCTCAAGATTTAGTTGCAAATGGTGTGGCAACCATAACTAGAAATTGTCCAAACCTCAAATGCGACATATGTGGGAAGTCCACGGCCATTTGGCTGCCACCTATTGGAGTAAGATTAGCTCTATCCAACAAGGTAGTAGACAATCAAGTCCTATTAACCACTGTGCGTAAGAGAAAAATATTTAGCATGATGATGGGCCAAAAAAAATACTTCAAAGAGGTAAGGCTACTGTAGAGGAGTTGCCTAGTGGTATTGGAGTTAGCCTCATTGAGGTTGTACGGGTTAATGGCACTGAAGCTTCTAATCTGTAGACCATTACGAGAGGTCAAAAGGGTAGAGAAGGTAAAAAAGATAATGTAAAAATTGTCGATGGAGACACTAAACAAGACGACAAAGGGACGCAAGTCCTTAACCCCAACATGGAAGGGGGATCTCTAAAACACGTAGGGAGTAAAGCTGACACCAAGAAGGATAAGGAGTTGCCAAGGAAAAAAACAAAAGATAAGAAGGAAATACCAAAAGCAAATCAAAGACCAACAAAGAGAATGGTCTAGCGAGAGAAGAGAGATTTAGCGAATGATCACGAATTCAATTTGGCAAGCTCTCTTTGTGAAGTTAACCGAGACATAAGTCTCTTGTAGCTGATTAAGTTGTCTCTAGGAGTGCGCAAGGAATTTAAAAAGATCTTTCATACTGGGTAAATCATGGAATCTTTGGGCATTGCGTGAGTAGGAGATGATTGGTGGGAGCATGCTGAAAAACATTGCCCAAGGGTTGCAACGAAGGTTGATGGAATACTAGTGGATCATGCTATCGTAGGTACAGAATCATATGTTAACATCATGAGTTTAGAATTGATGGAGAGACTAGGTCTAGAAATCTAAAAAGATGCCTCCACAATTCTACGAATGGCTGATGACAATCTAAGGCAACCTGAAGGTTGTATTAGCAAAGTCCTTGTGATTGTTGCTTATGTTGGAATGCATTGTGGACTTTAGGGTTATTAGGTTCGTAGGATGGTGAAGCTATCAAGTATTGTTAGGAAGGCCATGGATCTTGCAATCCAACTGTCAAGATGATATACCCACTAGTCGTTTGATTTTAGGTAGAGGTGCAAATCATGTGGTAGTAGATGCATATCACGAGTCTCCTCAAAGTGAGAGAGCTCCTCTATCCTCTATGGATTAGAGACATTAGAAGATGTATCTGCTAGTGACACATCATCAAGTGATGAATCAAAAGAAGGGTCCGCTACAGAGGACAACTATCAAATAACTCTGAATCAGACAGTAAACCTCAAGATTAGATAAGAGATGCGGATGTGATTGAGCTAGATCTTTGTATGCCAAATGATCTAGGACCAATTAAATTAGGGTACATGCTCAGTCTAGAAGAAAGGGAGGACTATGTATCCCTTACCTAAGAGTTCCATGATATCTTTTTCTAGAATTATGATGAGCTGAGAGGTATTCCTCCCAGCCTGACTACTCATACCATTCCTCTAAAGGAAGGTAGCCATCCTATGCATCAAAAAGTAAGGTGTATGCCTTTTGAACTGTAGGATGGGTTATTTGAGGAGTTATAGAAATTGCGACAAGCTAGTTTGATCTTCCCTATTCAGCACACTGGATGGTGTTCACCTGTTGTTATCAGAAAGGAGAAAAATAATCAAATCTGGCTTTGCATAGACTTTAGAGAGCTAAATAAGAAGACAGTTAAGGACTACTACTCATTGCCCTTTATTGACTAGATTTTGGACCAATTAACAGGTAGGGAAATATATTCATTTATGGATTGCTTTGCGGGATACAACTAGATGGAAATTGTAGAAGAAGATAAGCTGAAAGCAACTTTCATTACTATCTTTGGTACCTTTGCATACCTTGTGATGGCCTTTGGTTTATGCAATGCACTGGGTTCATGGAAACAAACAGTAGACATGACCTTTGGTAACATATCCCTAGAGGAGTTAAAAGTATTTATCAATGACCTGGGGGCAACCACCATAAGAGAAAGACAGTTGATTATTTTAAGAAAGTGTTTTGAGCACTCCAGATAATTTTGCATAGCTCTTAACCCAAGGAAGTGCATCTTTGGGGTGCCTTATGGGCTATTACTAGGCCACACGGTCAATTCAATAGGGATTTCGATTGACCCTGAAAAGATCAAGATCATTGTCATCATGAGTCCACTATGCACTTTGAAGGAAGTACACAACTTTCTGTCATATGTAGGGTACTATCGAAGGTTCATAAATACCCTGGCAGAAATAATTTTGCCACTAACAAATCTATTATCCTTTAGCTGTCTTTTTGTATGGAGTGACCCTTGTAAGGTAGCTTTTGATTATGTGTAATAAGAGCTAGTAAAAGCACTAGGTTTTAAAGCACCTAAAAGGGGTGAAGTATTCTACATATTTTTAGCAGCCACTATGCATAGTATCAGCTACTGCTTATCTCAAATCTAGGAAGGGAAATGGTATCATCCGATTCCCTTTGCTAGTTGAAAGTTGGGCATATTAAAAATCAACTATACCTATATGTAGAAGTTGTGCCTTTTGCAATGGTATTTGTGACTAAAAAATTCAGGCACTACATCCTCTATGAGAAGGTAGTTTTCTATACAAAGGCAAAGGGCTTAGATTGCTAATGAGCAAAGCTAAAGTCGGTTGATCATTTGGCAAAGTGTTAATCACTTTGTAGGAGTTCAATTATGGGATTTAGAGCAAGCCACCAAGGTTGCATGGTATTGTGGAATGCCAGGTGGATTTTGAGAAGCCAAAAGAGGCTTTGGTTGAAGAAAGTGATATTGAGGAAATGTTTAAAATTGATACCGCATCCATTCCATCTTGGTATGCTGCTATCATGCATTACCTATCAATAGAACAGATTGGAGTCGGTTTATCAAAATCAAAAAACTTGAGGAAATTTGGATAGCAATCTTTGAAAATTTCCTTGATGAAAGGAACACTATATCGATAAGGGGTTGATGATATCTATCCTCAATGTGTAGTGCTTGACGAGGTTCCATTCATTTTGGAAGAGTGCCATGACTCCACTTTTGGAGGGCATTATTTTGCTGGATGGCTAGTGTCCAAAAAAAATTAAGAGCCGGATATTGGTGGCCATCCATTTTCCAAGATGCATTCAAGTATGTTAAGAGATGCGATACTTGTCAATGATGTGATAATAGGGAAAATAGGAAGCAACCACTTACTCCCATTATGGCTATACTTCCATTCAAGAAGTGGGGCATCGACTTTGTGGGCAATCAAAGTTTAAGGAAGGATGATGCAAAAGAGATTGCCAATTTCCTATTAGAGCAGATTATATGCCGATTTGGTGCACCAAGAGATTTCATATCGGACCATGGAACCCATTTTCTAAACAAGGTAATTAAAAGTCTAAGTGAAACATGGAAAATTAAGCATAATAAGACAACTCCTTATAACCCGCAAGAAAATGGGCAGGTTGAAAGTACTAACAAGCAGCTTGTTGGTATTTTATCAAAAATAGTGTCTGAAAAGAAGCGAGGCTGGCATAAGAAACTATATGTGGCGATGTGGGCGTATAACATGACATTTAAATGATCCAATGGCTACACCCTGTTCAAGCTACTCTATAGAGAGGAGTGTGTTTTTCCCTTAGAGATTGAGTTTTTGACTATACAATTTTCAATCAATCATTCTTTGGGTGATGAGGATGCACTCTTTGAGTGTTTGACGACTATGGCCCACTTGAATGAGCTCAAATTGTAGAGTTTATTGCACCAGGAAGTAGCTAAGCATCAAATGAAGTAGTTGCATGATTTAAAAGCAGAGAAATATACCTTTAAGAAGGGATAGTTAGTTCTATGTTATGATGCACGTAGAGAGCTATTTCCAGGAAAACTTGAGCCCAAATGGGACAATCCACGGCATTCCTGGCTTATCTTGAGGGAGTGGAATTTAAGAATAAGGTTAATCTTAATCAAATTAAATCTTATTATCTCTAAATGCACCAACAAAATGAATACCTTGCATGTCAATGTAGGGCTAATAAAAAACCCACAAGAGAAAATATTGGTTGATGGGGCAGCTTATTCCTTACTTGGAACACCCGTAATTGGAGCAACGATATCATCAAGGAAAGCTTGTCTAGTGGAGTGAATGATATCAGTGATTGAGCAACTGGACAACCATTTGTCTGGGAAATCAAATTCTTCTGTCATTACTGCTTATGAATTCTGACAAGCATCCTTGTTATATTCAACAAAGAAGGTGGGATGGAGCCTTTAGTATATTCTTTGAATATGTTAAATTTTGACATCATAATTATGCGTAGAGGTGATGATGGCTGGCTCAGTGAACCCATTGTGGACGTACACATTGTACTTTGATGGAGTGTCCAAGGGTCCCAACAAGAAAGGGAGTATAGGGGGTAGTTATTAGAGATCCCTGATGTAGAGTCGTGATGAAATTTGTTATTTATCTGGGGGATGGATTTACCAATAACATGGTGGAATACAAAGCTTTAATCATGGGTATGAATATTGCTAAGAAGGGCCATATCCATTAGTTGTTAGTAAATGGGGATTCCCAATTGGTATTGAACCAACTAAATGGGACTTACACAAAGTACGAAATCCCATTCTTTCTATGTATTATCGCACTACTATGACCATGCTCGACGAGTTCGAGAGAGTGTATCTTCAGCTAGTTTCACGATATTGAAATCAATTTGTTGATTCATTAGCCAACTTTGCTTATAAATAATACATTTTCTTCAACTGTGGTCCTGATTTGGAAATATCTATTAATGATGAGATAGGACCCGGTCAATTATGGGGGCTTTTATGATAGCATGTCCTATGTGGCAGGCGATGGTTAGTATGGGTGATGCAAAGAGTGGCCAAGACCCATTTGCCTTTGTTATCTTGGAACCTTAGGTTCATCAGATGACACGTTATGTGTACACCTCTTGCTATTTATGCAAGAGGTATGGATCACAATTTGATACATTTAGTGTTTAGTGTCTATGTTGTGTGTCGATTTATATGTGATGGGATCGTGGTGGTTGGATATTCGATTTGTTCATCAAGAGCTATATTTTTGGAGATTTGTAGTGATGGTGATGGTGGATGGATAACTCCAAATTCAAAGATGCAAAACCTCTTATATCCTTTACAAAATTTTCATCATTTTTTGTTGTTCATAAGATGTGTTAATGGATAAATGGTTTTCCTCTTTCATTGTATTCTTTATTAGATATAGGTTATAAGTTGGGGTCCTGGTTGGATGGTGTTCTTGAATATGCTAACGAAGGTCAACTTGAGCTATTTGATGAACTTGTATTCTCTTTTTCCTAGTTCACAAGGATGCTACCTTATTAAGTGTGGGGATATGTTGAATGCTACAATGATTTTTTTTTGTTTATTTCTATTGTTTTTGAGGGCTGAATGATTGATTTTACATGATGATTAATTGGTTTGAAAGTGGTTTGAGAGTGTTTTAGATAGGGTGGAATGGTTTTGATAATCTCATGATGTTTTTCAGTAGAGATATAAGGTTCTGTGATGTTCTGTTATATGTTTTGTTGATGTCTTGATAGTGTTTGATTGAGTCTAATAGCTTTTGTTTTACTTTTGTTTGTTACGTTTTTCTTTTATATGTATTATGGAGTAATTATTGATGAAGTTTGAGGTTTTTTTAAAGATCATTGAATGGTTTTTAATTGTTTTGATTGGTTTTAGTTGAGCTGGATGCTTCTTATTGACCTTCTGTAAACCCTTTGTTGAGCTTCTGTAGAGCCTCTATTCATGTTCTATGTTCTGTTGGATGAGGGTCTAGCATGGGAAAGTTTTCTAGCCTTGGAAAGTGGTGAATAAAAGTTCAAAAGAGTTCAAGGAAGTGGAAGAAGTAGTTGCTGAAGACTCAAGAGAAAACTAGAGTGAAGTGATAGTAGTGAGCTATGAAGAGTTACTATAGTGGCTCTGGTGACCTTTCATAAAAGACATACCTCTTGGGAGGGATATTCATGACCAAAGAAGGGTTATTGTGAGTGATTATTGAGTATTGTAGTGAGGATATGATGTACTATTGAGAGAGAGAGAGAGAGAGAGAGAGAGAGAGAGAGAGAGAGAGTGTGTGTGTGTGTGTCACAAATAGCCAATTCAATGCAAAACAATGTATCTACCTATGAGGGATTGTGAGAGAAATCTAAGGAAACTTTGAAGATGAATCATATATGATTTCTTTCCATTCAAAGTGGTGTATTATCTTGTGTTTTTTTTGTCTATCAATGAATTCTATGAAGAATATGAAGAGCATGATGGATTTTGTTAAAGTTAAAGCCCTAGGAGGATTGTTTCTATGAAGCTATGTGAATATTTCTTATTCTTGGTGTTCTTTTCTTTATTGCGATCATACCAAATATGAAAAAGATGGTTTTCGATAGTACAAGATAGATTTTCTTATAGTAGAAGCCCCGTTTCCTTGGTGTTTCTCTTGGGGCTCCACTCGTTCCATTGAAAATCTACCTTGGGAGTATGTGCCAATTAGGGTCCATGGCAATGCCATCTCCAAAAATTATGTGACCCAACAAGATACCACATTTCACTACAAAACTATATCTCATGGGTTTCAAACTTAGAGTGACTTCTCGCATTTGGTGATATAGAGCTAGAGGTAATGCAAGTGGAGTAGGAGTACTTCAATGAAGTCATCCAAGGAGACCTGCATGAAGTTAGTAAGGAAGGGCCCAAAGATTTTGTGCATATCCCATTGAAAAGAAGCTCAAGTATTCTTTAGCCAAACCACATTACAAACAACATAGATATAGACACCCCATGCCATAATAAAAGTAGTTTTAGATTGATCCTTTGGAGCAAGGTTGGATTGGTTGTAACGACTGAATCCATCCAGAATTCCGTACATCTTGTGACTAGCAACCTCATCGAGAATGCTATCAAGGTATGGGATAGGACATGGATTTGGAATTGTTGTAGCATTCAATTTCCTATAAGCTACATAGATTTGGAGCTTCTTATTTTTATTGGGAACAATAACAATAGGTAAGATCTACTCTGCTTGATCCATAAGGGCGATAAAGCCAACTCAAAGGAGTCGGTCCAACTCTTCTTTCACTAGTTTTTCCATGTGGGATCTCATTCAATATCTCTACATGCAACGTCATGCGAACTAGGTACCAAACATGTACTAGTATGAGATCCCAATACTAGTATGACATGTATATTGGGATCCCAATATTTTGTCCACATACTAGTTTTTCCATGTGGGATACCAATACTAGTCATTGAAAATCTAATTAAGAAATCCTTAATATTTTAGCAATTCTTGAATATTCAATGACTAATCCATTAGATAAAGTTTTTCACAAAACAATAGAAGTAAAAGGTCTTATTGTTAAAAATATATGTAAGTATAACTATAATCTTTCAAATTTATGGATATTCAACTTGTATATCTACATAAAAAGTACAATTAGGTTAGCCAAATAACATGTGTACATTATCCCAAGCTCTTGTATTTCACATCAAGCAATCTAAATTTTGCAATGGTCTAAATCTGCCCTTGAATATACGTCTTAAATCAATGAGACCATCAGATTTACATGATGCATTGATTCGAGCAACTCCAATAGTTCAGGAGATCGAACGAAGGCCAAGAAATGCAAAAATTTGGAATGAAAATAGTCAGAATTAGGGCAACTTCCAAGATTATGCAAAAAGAGCCCAAGGGCAATACCAACCAAACAGGAAAAAGAAAGACAAATCAAATGCAATGGGGAGCTTTATACCCACATGAAAGAGCAATGATGCCCCAAGGTGCTTCTATTGCAAGGAACTAAGACATTTCAAGAAACAGTGCCCGAAGCTTGGCCAAGGTCAATTTCACAGACAAAGCCAAGATTCCAGGGGGAACGTTATTGGAATAAACCTAAAGGAGTTCAATAATGAGATTAAGATCCCACAATGGAATCTAATATGGAAAGAGCTAGAGTACATGCCACTCTTAATAAGAAGGGTCCAAGTCGCCAATTCTCGGTATTTCAAAAACCAGCAAATTATTAAGGTAAACCCTTTCGAATTTTGATCGACTGTGGAAGTATCCACTCTTTTGTATCACCAAAATGTGCAAAAAGGCTAGGCATAAACACTACTCTTGCACCTAGTTTGCTTGTGGAGTTAGCAACGGTAAAGAAGTTGTATCAACACAACAAACTAGCAAGGTAGAATTTAGTTTGGCTGGCAATTCTTCCAAAAAAAAACTTTCGAATATAACCTCGGGGCTAATGAATGTCTGCTAAGAATGGATTTGTGAATTCCATTTAATGCCCATATCCATTGCAGGGCCAAATCACATTTTAAAACTCAAAGAAGGGAGAAGCAGGGAACCCTAAAGTTCAATTGGCTAAAGCTTGCTAAATAATAAAAGGGATAAAGAAAGGATTACTTGCTTATCTAATTAAACTCAACAAGGCCAAGCAGGATAGTGAAGCCAAGGATCAACCATCTTCGCTAAAAGAATATGTAGATGTTTTTCCAGAAGACTTGAGAGAACTTCCACCAACAAGGGAAGTAGATCATGAAATTCAACTCATTCCATGCACTTCCCCCATCACCAAATGGCCCTACCGAATGTCAATTCCTAAAGCCATTGAGTTAAAAGAACAACTCAAGTAGCTATTAGAACAGGGATATATCCGACTAAGTAATTCACCATATGGGGAGTCCCGATACTATTTCAAAAAAATAAAGATGAAACACTCCATCTTTGTATTGATTACCGTGGACTAAACTAGGTAACTGTAAAGAACAAATATCCAATTCCTAGGATAGACGAGTTGGTTGATCGACTCTAGGGACCAAAGGTCTTTTCAAAGATCGATCTCAAATCATACTATTATCAAATAAGAATTAGAGAGGAAGATATACCTAAAACTGCTTTTAACACAATGTACTGTCATTATGAGTTTATTGTGATGTCAATTGGATTAACAAATGCTCCTGCCACCTTCAACAAGTTGATGCAAGACATTTTTCAACCCTACCTTGACAACTTCATCCTCGTCTTCTTTGATGATATCAAAACATTTTTAAGAATGAAGAAGACTATGGACCACATCTATGAGTAGTTCTTGAAACAATGACAGTCCACAAACTATATGCTGAAAAGAAGAAATGTGCCTTCTTCAAAAAGCAGATTGAATGCCAAGGATTCATAATACTCGTAGATGGCATTTCAATGGATCCTACCAAGATCCAAGATGTACAAGATTGGCCATCCCCAACAATGATCAAGGAAGTGCAAAGCTTTCTAGGGCTAACAGGTTAGTATAGATTCTTCATTAAAGACTATGCCTCAATTGCCGCGTCTCTCACCAACCTTCTCAAAAAGCAAGTCTCCATTACATGGACATTCGCAAACAATCTATCTTTGAGAAGCTTAAGTAGAGTTGGTGACCGCCCCTATCTTAAGGCTACTTGACCTAAGCAAATAATTTGAGGTCATAATTGATAAAATCTCTCTTTCTTTGGTTTACGTGCTTATGCATGAAGGACATCTAGTAGCCTATACTTCAAGAAAATTAAAGATCCACGAAAGAAACTATGCCACACATGATCTACAATTACTTGATGTAATTCTTACCTTTAAATTATGGAGACATTACCTGCTTGGTAATAGATTTTCTCTTGCCACTGATCATAAAAGCCTAAAATGGATTTTTACTCAACCAGATCTCAATATGAGACAACACTGATGGATTGAGACCTTGCAGGAATTTGACTTTGAAATCAAATACAGACCATACAAGGAGAATGTGATTGTAGATGCCCTAAGCTGTAAATCATTTCTTGATGCTCTAATCCTAGAGGAACCCTCTAGGGTTATAACTATTGCTACAACAATTTCCATGCCCAGTAACCCTCTCATAGAAATGGCTAAAGAAGAGGTAGTAAAGGATCCAAGCTATCAGAGATTTTTCAAAGAAATTTTCGCCAAGGATTAAAATCTAAAACTCAAGACTAAGTATCAAGACTTTTCCATAAACAACGAGCTTGCCTATTTGAGGACAAGACTATGTATTCCTGCAATTCAAGAACTCAAAAAGAAAATACTCTGGGAAGCTCACGATTCTTCATTTTCGGGTCATCTTGGTTATGCTAAGACTTTTAATACAGTCAGAAGAAGCTTTTATTGGGAAAGAATCAAGGTTGATGTACTCAAGTATGTCACTGAATTCCTAAACTGCCAACGAATTAAGGCCGAATGTGTCAAGTTGCCAGGAAAGCTCCAACCACTTGACATCCCTCAAATGAAATGGGAGTATATCAACATGGACTTCATAGTTGGATTACTCTCGGTATAAGGAGGATATAACTCCATAATGGTAGTCATTGATATGCTAACAAAAGTTATTCTTGTAAAAACCAATTACAAGGCTTCTGATATTGCCAAGCTTTTCATTAAGAAAATTTTCATGTTACATGGATTCCTGGGGGGTCCATTAGGGTTTACCATATGGTACCATGTGAGTGTAAGGGAGGGGGGTTATTTAAGGGAAGGAAGGTACATTTTATAAGGTAAGGTCCCATAAATAGGGGGTAGATAAGGGGTATTTTCATATCTTTCTTGCACGCACGTGACATCTCCTTATTACTACTAGTGAATCCCCCATGCATGGATTACCCCAGAGAATCATCAATAACTGCGATTCTCTCTTCACCTCAAACTTTTGGAAGAGTCTGTTCAAAGCTCTAGGAGCCCAGCTCTACTTTAGTAGTGCTTACCATCCCTAAACCGATGGTCAACAAACAAAGTAGGTCAACCAAGTTATTGAAGACATAGTGAGAGCTTATTGTAATAGGAAACACAAACGGTGGATCCAATACGTACCCTTAGTTGAATTTTTCTACAATGCATCATACCATCAAAGTATTCAAATGGCTCCTTTTCATGCACTATATGGGCAATATTGTCTTACACCATTAAATTTTTCTGATCCTACCCTATAGGTAGAAGCATAGACTAGGAAAATGCTAGAAGAAATGGATCAACAAAGTGAAAACTATAAGGCAAGATATTCAAGCCACCAAGGATTGACAAAAGGCATATGCCGATCAATGAAGACAAGAATGCATTTTCAAAGAAGGTGACATGGTTTTCCTATGATTTCATCCAAAGAAAATTTTATTATCTTTGGTGGAATTCAAGAAGCTAAGTCCAAGGTATTGTGGGCCATATAAAGTGTTAAAGTGTCTAGGACCAGATGCTTACAAGTTGCAACTCCCTAATAAGTTGAAAGCACATAATGTATTTCATGACAAGCTATTGGAAGCTTATCTTCCTAACCTAGACCATATGCTTAACGACCAACAAATTGTAATGTCAAGTCAAGAAGTCCTCGAACTTCAACCAAAAAAGATACTTGACATGTGGGAGAAGACTCTAAGAAGCAAAACCCTTAGAGAGTATCTCATTGAGTGGAAAGACTACCCTAAAGAGGATGCCACTTGGATTGACCAAAAATCACTATGTAACCAATATCCCCAGTTTCATTCGAGATGAGGACATCTCGATTCCTCTAAGGGGAAGAGGATAAAATGTCTCGACTTTATTTTCAATCTTCTCAACTTCTCACGAATTAGACTTGAAGAATTCTAAACCATTAAATAGATGAAGTTTCAAGTAAAATAGTCTGAGGTTTGCAACCCGACACTTTCCCAGGTTGATAGGGGATGTATCCATCCTTCATGGAAGTTACCATGTGAACGCAAGTCATGGGCCATAAGTTGAAATTGATCAAACACATTTAAAACTTAGCAAAACAAACAAGTCTCAAAGCTTTAAGCTTTAAAGGCTTAAAGATTAAGAAAATAAGAAGAAAAAGAAGAAAATAGTGATGAATAGGGCGCCGCCCCTCCCCCCTTTTTTTATTTAAAAAAAATAGTGCCTCATGCTCCCAAATTTGGAGATCTAGATTGCTGAAGAAAAGGCCTCAATTCTCCTCCTGTATTACAACAATTAACTCCAATGATTTCCCCCTCTTCTCAGTATGACGAGAGGCTTGGATTGAAGCAAGATTATCGGAGAGCCAAGCGAATCAATCATGGCATCTCCAGCAATCTCTTTCAACCTCAAAGATCGAATTGCCGGCTTCAGATTGCATCTTGAAATATTCTAAATTGTTGATTTGCCAAGATATCCTCCATAGAGAGCTCTTCTTCTTTGCCACAACCCTTCTTCTTCAATTTAGCTATAAATAAGAGGTATGAGGAGCTATTGGGGGGCAATTTGAAGAAGAGAGGAGAGGCCCTTCTTAGAAGTATAGAGCAAGAAAGAGTGAGGCAAGAGAAGTGTGAGGATGGGAATTCTCGTCATGAAGACAAGGAGGATGCTTCATGAGCTCTTGGAATCGAATCCTCCATCCCTTCTACCCCTACTTTCCTGTGCAATCCAGATTGTTCTCAAATTTTTCCTAAACTCCCAGTGATTGCCAGTCCCTATCAATAAAATTCACATTAATTCAATTGCAATGACCCCAAGCTCTCTTGCCAAAAATCCCCTCTACAATCTCATGATTAAAGACCATGGCCCCGAAGAAGAAAGTTATGAAGGTCATGGAGGTAGGAGCTGCTAATAACGTTATGGACACAATTACTACAAACAGAATGATGAGTACTAGGATTATAAACGAAGTTGTGAATACCACCAACCAAGCACTCATTATGGATCCCCATGTACTATCTTTTTATAATAAAGGCAGCTAGCAAGCCAACATCCCATGAATTGACAACAAAAGCTGCATTTGTAAAATAGGATTTTATTCGTTTCCTACATATAATCCTTTAAAGGAATTCTTAACTGCAAATTCCAAGGGGTAACTTATGTTTGTACAAGATGAACCTAAACAAGTATAAGGAAGATACTATGTCCCTAAGAGACTTAATATAATTGGTTTGCATTGATCTAATGAAACCTCTGATGGATAATCACGGATGCAAATTCTCGATATATAAAAGACCTTGAGATAGAATTATCGAAAGAATACTTTTCGTAATAAAACTAACCAAGCTTTTTTTAATTGCAAGCAAGGACCCACGAAACTCCAAGGGATTTATTCTCAAAAATAGAATTCTTGTTTAGATTCAGTCCAAACTAGATCTCGAGGAAGGGAAAATTTGAGAAGACTATTGGAAGGTATTGCAACTTATGCTAAGTTTTGCCTTGATGTTATTATTTTTGGAAAGAAAAGATTTCTCTTGGAAATAAACTTTTTTTAATGTATAATGCATTTAACTTAAGATGTTTGTGATTGCAAGTTAGGTACTAATCTTTCCCAAAATCATCACGCGGCTAAGAGATGGATGACTAAATATAGATCGCCAACTAAGGGAGTATTCTGGTGAGCACAGAATGTTGACTGAGGTACTACTCTTAATGGCGCTAGACCACTCCAAGACCAACGTGAATAAAATCTACTCCAAGGGGCTTTCTCTTTTTGTTTTATATTAGTGAATATAGACCAATCATGATGTTAAAGATCTTTTCATAGTAATCTCTAGTCAAGAGGAGGAGGTGAGGATACTAGGGGGCTCTGGTCACAAACTCCATAGTCTCTTAGGAACTGCCAACTATCCTTCGAACTCCAGACAGTATCATGGAAGTTCCAATACTAGTTGAGAAACGGAACTTGGAGAGAACAATATCTTTGAATATAAAACATTGTAAAAATTTATTTTTCTGAAATGAATTATTGTGAAGGAATTACTTTACTCTATTTTTGTGTCGTGAATTAAAGGCATGTAATGAATTTGTATCAAGAGATAATTCAAAGAAGTTGTTTTCATATGTTGAACTTAAGATGGTAAGCAATTAGGTAATTAAAAATACTCTCTTGAGGGAAGTGGGAGGATGGATCCAGACCTAGGGTTGGGTGGTCTTGGTAGGCTGAGAGCTTTCCTAAGAAGGAATAAAAATCACATGTTTGATGGACCATTAGAGATCAAAAAGTGTGACTCACATCACTCTAGAACCATGTACAGAAGGGATCAAAGTGCCACACTTCCCTTTGTTTCCATTCTCTTTAAACCTAATGCAACGTAAGCCTATTTCAGTCAACAATTTCTATAAGGGATGGAATCTCGAACCACTGACACTAGTCAATCATTAGTAGTTAATTTGACCAAAAAGACTCAGGTCGATCCTTATGGAAATAGTCGAAACTTCCACTACGAGGGGCAGACTTAAGAGAACCTAGCTAGCAAACTCCAATGATTTTTGTCAAAATCCTAGACTGCACTTTCTAGGACATCTCTTGATGGGCTACTAAGAATGTATTGCCAAGGAAAGCTCGGGCAGACATGTTACAATTTCCAAGCCACAATTGATAGCTTCTAACAAGCTATGAGCTTTGATGTTTCAAACATGACTCCTGAAGCATTGCAGCAAAAGCTAGTAGAGATGAAAGGGGATAAGGAATGCCTGCCCTTAATACCTAGTTGATCTCAACAATGACACCAAGCGACAACTTGCTACCATGTAAGTAGAAGTGGACAACATCTATAGGATGTTATTCAATGTAGGAGAAAGTAGCTCATCACAAGACTCCCTCTCTGATCTTATACAAGGAAGACTATTTGACCAGTCAAATATGCTCCACATCAGAGTACACATCACACAAACCATTCTAACCGGAATGGGAAATACACCGATACGTAAAGACTAAGAAAAGATCTCTTTAGTGCCTAAACAACTAGACAAATATCGAGCCACTGGTGACGACCCTTATAGTTTCGTAGAACAATTTGAATAAGTTTGCGAGAAAAATAACCTTATGGATTATGCCAAGAAAGCATAAGCATTCTAGCTTTGCTTAAGTGAAAAGGGGTGCACTTGGTTCATAGGTCTAGATACCATGGAGAAGGCCTCCTTTATACTTCTAAAGGACTTGTTCCATCAGGCATTTTGTTGAAGCTACTTAAGTGAAAAGGGTGCACTTGGTTCACAGGTCTAGATACCACGGAGAAGGCCTTATTTATACTACTAAAGGACTTATTCATTAGGCAGTTTGCTAAAGCTCCCTACGGGAATAACTTCATTATCTAGTTGATGAACATTGAACAGTAACATGGGGAGAGCATAAGGGACTACATCTCTAAGGACGAGAGCCTATTTAAATGCATACCTCTTGCAGAGAGACCCACACCCAAGGTGATCACAAAAGCCTTGATCAAGGGCATCCACAATGAAAATATTTTTGAGACCTTAGTCAAAAACCTCTGAGTTGAATCTTTGCATCATCACCAATAATGTCCTCAATGAGGCTATCCATGTGGATGACCTTCACAGAAAGCATAGTAGGGACAAGCGAACAATGGAATCCCACCAAGAAGCCATGTAAGAAAAGCTCAAACGGAGAGTAAAAAGATGCTAGAATTAATTAGTGATGTCAAGAAGAAACATCAAGAGTTTCTCAAGATGGCAAAGTTGTAAAAATAACTCAAGGTTGTATCACCAAGACATGTAGTGCATGCACTGTGCTGGAGACCACCTCCCTTTAAAGTACTCTCAACTACCAAGGATATGCACAAATTGTGGAAATTTTGGCCACAAAGTTGCATGTTGTAGAGCCCCACAAAGGCTCCTTGATCCTAATTTTGCCTATCAGCACTAAAATTGAGGTGCCAATAATCCTAGACAACCCCCACTTGGGCAGTAGTTTGCATTGCCATGCCCTCTAGAACATCAAGAAGCTCTGTAAAGAGTGGAAATCAATCCTTTAGGAATACCTAGAACCCCATAATCAAAAATCCTCCTAGCAATGCCCCTATCTACTTCGTTAAGGAACCAACCAAGATAATTAATACATGAACTCTTTTGTTTGCTATGATGAAGGATGACACCGAATCCTCATTGGATTATAGACATATTTCAATCATGATGTTAGAACAAGGCCCCTATTTCTTGTTGTACTTGTGGTCAATCATGACATGTTTCCTCAAGATGCCTATAGAAGTTAGAGCAAGCTAAGGGAAACGAGGTAGATCAGCACTTCCCAGAATGTGGAATCATACACAAGTATTATAATTTCCCAAATACAAGGTAAATAGTAGCAATGACATTATACCTTAAGTGTACTTGAGCATATTTAGAGTGGATATGATTACTGATGAAGATATTATTCCCATTCCAATCTATGGCATCACTCAAGTACAAACTAAAGTAGGGGGAGTTAGCATTGAAGGCACTATGACAATGAATGACTTAGTGATTGGCAATAAGAGTACCAAGAAAAGGAGGAAGAGAGTCGAACTCAAACTTAAGACCAAAGGCCTCTCATTGATCATTCCACAAACTTCTCTAGTATTTAGTGCAAAAAGTGCCACGACAACATGGCAAATCACGGAAGAGACTATTACCAAGGACCACACCTATCTCGACCTAGTACAACAACTAGCTATCATTGATAAAGTCAAGGAATGGGTGAAAGAAACACAATACAAGTTGCACGTAGAATAGGCCAATGAGATGATTAGCCCCTAGCCTATCTCACATGCCTAATGCCTCTATTCAAGAAGGGACACAACAACCAGATGAGATCACAACTGAGTCACCAACCAAACCACAACAACCCATGGAACAAGAGGTATCTCTTATTATCGATGCAAGTTGATCACAATATACATATAAGAACATTGAACCTTCCATAATTGCAGCACTTGCATCAACCCAAGTCACCTTTCCACTTGAAAAACTACTTAAAGGTAGTCCAATGATCTGGCAAGGATTAACAGTATAGGTAGAAGGCACGAATATTGGCTATGATCCCACCATGTTCCAAAATCTCGCCTTAGTGCACCTTCGATCTTAAATGCTTTAAGGATTAACACATTATGAGGAGGAAATCGAGCAACATGTAGGGCTTCTCTTGGAAACCCTTGGAGACACTATGTTATCGAGAAATTATAGATATAGGAGCTAGTATAAGCATAGTTAACCACAACATACTCCAAGCCTAGGAAATCCGCCCACCATTGAACTAGTGCACTTCAATCTAACTATAGCTAATGGATTCAAAGTTTGACCATTGGGAGTGCTAAGAGATTGGTCAATTATTAGAATTGCAGGAGTACCATTTAAGGTTAAATTTTTTGTCATGAAAGGAGTTAACTATGACTTACTACTCAATCAACCATGGATACACAATACATGTCTCATTATAGACTAAGGCAATGGTCTAGTTTTTTTAGGTAACTGGAAGTAGGAAACACACATTGAGATGGAATCCTAGAAAATAACCCATGTTGACTTGGATGCTATCTCAACACTCTTAAAAGGTGAGTCTAACAATCCTCCAACCACTCAACCATTGGTTAGATATATTCCCTTCCTTGAGGATGAGCAAGATTGGATCCATATATTGGAAATCTTAGAATTGCCATTCATTGAGGAGTTGGAGCATCAATCTACCCATAAATACATGAGTTAGAAAGATGCACTGGATACTATAGCTCTTATGCTTAAACCTTCCATTTCAGTACTTCTCTTCATGGTGGCCCTTAACTTAGCCCCCACCACATTCTAAGGCTATCCAACCCAAAAAGACACACTTGCATTGAGTAAAATCCTTAGCCATGGAGGTTGTGTTTCCACAATTGATCAAATACCAGTTTGAGTATCTTCAAAGAACTCTTGAACAACACCAGATGGGAATGGACAAATTAGCACCAAGTCCTATTTGATTTCGACATAATAACCTCTTTGTCTTTCTAATGTAAGAGCAAGACATAGACACTAAGGAGATAAGTGACTCAGAACATGGTTTGTCAATTCAAGACGATGAAGATTCGAAACTCAGTGGACTATGACACCGATGGCCCCACCATTGAGAAAATATAATTGGATCCAAAACCCTCACAATCTAAGAGTCTACTTATTGAATCTAAGATTTTTAGTCACATCTAAATTGGAATGGCTTGATTATCTCAAGGATTTTGATTACCAACAACAAACCAAGCATCAAACTGATGATCTATGTGCAAACCTAGAGGTATTGTTAGCCAAGAATGACCAAGACAAGATCTAGGAGGATACTATGATAAGCTTTGATTGTGATATAGAGAAAGATCATGAATTTGACCTAGAAATTCCCCAACCATCTCAATCTCTAAAATCCAAAGCTAAACTTCCAGTCCATCTAAGGAGAAAACACTTGAAGCATGATACATGTAGTGTTGAGTCAGAATCTTGGAGTTAAAAGAAACCACATGATCTACCACCACGCTTCACAAAGTTTAAGAAAAGTGATTGACTAGTAGTATTCTTGTGCTAAACGTGAGGGCACATCCAATGAACTTATTGAGGGAACCACCATGCTTCACAAAGTTTAAGAAAAGTTATTGAGTAGTAGCATTCTTGGGCTAAACATGAGGGCACTTCCAATGAACTCATTGAAGGACCCAAAGAGGTACATACTGTCGAGCCAAGGGAATTCCCTGAGCCCATATATTCTGCCGAGGACCTCAATGAAGAGGATGAAGCATGGCTTGTAGATTTGTTAAAGTAATATCAAGACATATTCACGTGTAACTAGTCTAACCTTCAAGATGTACCATTGCAAGTCCTTATACACACGATTCCACTCAAGGTTGATGCCAATCCCACGAAGCAAAGACCCTCCTCCATGAATCCTCTCACTATATCCATCATGAACTCATCTATGAAATTGAGCATACTAATTGGGTATCACCAATTTTTGTGGTACTCAAGAAGAACAACAAGTTTGAGTATAATTACAAGAAACTGATCATTGCAAACCTTCAGAGACCATTGTCCTCTACCCTACACAAATCATATGATTGACAAGTGGTAGGGAAGGAAGCTTATAGATTCTTAGATATATTTTCAAAATATAATTAGGTACAAGTCTACCCATCCCCAACAGACCAAAAACTACCTTTGCCACTAAGTGAAGAGTCTTTGCATACATTGTCATGCCATTTGGATTGAGTAATGCACCTACAATTTTCCAAAGGCTCATGTGTACTATCTTTAAGGGCATGCTTAGGAAGTGGTGCAAGGTATTCATACACGACCTATGCATCCATTCTAGTTGGTAGGATTACCTTGAGAGACTTTGACTTTTCTTTGAGAGATGTTGACAGTATCATTTGTCCCTAAATCCCCTAAAATGTCAAGTTTGGGTAAAGCATAGCATCATCTTGGGTCGTGTTGTATCCAAAAATGGCATTGCTACCAACATGGCTAAGATCAAGGTTATTACAAATTTCTCTCCACCCACCAATCCAAAGGGGGTACAATGTTTTCTTGGGTATATTAGATACTACCATTTCTTTATGCTTAATTATGCAGCAATTAAGCTACTAGTCACCTGGGCATGCATCAATAGTACCAAGCCTCCTACGAAGCATTAAAAAAGGCTTTAATGACTGGACCCATTTTAAGAGCCTTGTATTGGACAATTATATTCCACATACACATCGACGCTTCCAAAATTGTGATTGGAGACATATTATGCCACGATCCAATGAACATAATATGGATTTTTGGGTGAGTTTTACTAGTCGATAACTCATTGAGACTAAAATGAATTATTCAACCATGAAATGTGAAGGCTTAGCAATGGTTTATGCTATAAGGAAAATTTTCCATTATCTTCTTGGTACACCTTTCACTTTCTTTGTGGACTAGCAACCATTACTTTATCTTGTGAACAAGCCTTGTGCTACCGCAATGACATCGCTCATTGGCTTCTCTTGTTATTAGAATTTGATTTTTCGATTGTTGTGGTGAAAAAGGAAAAATAGCACTTCATTGTGGATCACTTATCATGAGTGACCAATGGAAAAACGGCCATAGGAGTTTGTGATCAACTCCCCAATGCTCACTTTTTTCACATTTATCAAGAACCTTAACTCTTCAAGGCCAACTTTATGCCTCAATGGGTAGACGACATAGTCCATGTCCTTAAGAAAGGTCCACCAATACAACCAATCAAGAAAGCATTACTCACACACCTCTTAATTAAAACCCAACCATACTAATTGATCGTTGGTCAATTATATCATCCAAGACAAGATTGTCTTCTTAGGAGATGCATATGTGAATATGAGATTGAGGCTATGTTATGAGAGGCACATGGTGGCATTGTTGGAGGACACTTTGATGCAACCACCATAGCTACAAAAGTGCTTCAATCATAGCGATGGTGACCCATGCTATTTAAAGATACTCACAATAATGATTGCCTGCCAATCCTTTTGAGAAGTGGGATATAGACTTCATGGGACCTATTAGTCCCATCACTAAATATTGGCAGGCTCAATACATCATCATGGCTATAGACTACATGAAAAAATGAGCAAAGGCTAGGGCTACTCAAAAACATGATGCAAGAACCACTACTCGATTTCTCTAGGAGTAAGTCATTTCATGCTTTGGATCCCCCCATCAATATCGTTAGTGATGATCAAGGGACCCACTTCATTAACGACATGATTTAGCATCTCTAGTCTACATTCTTAGTCATCCCCAACCTCTTGTCCTACCCTCAAGAAAATGGCTAGGCAAAGGCTACAAACAAAGTTCTTATTAACTTCTTGACAAAAACCATCTCAATATCATGGTAGATTGGGATCACAAACTCATGCCATCTCTTTGGGCCTATCATATATCTTATAAGATTGTTATAGGCCAAAACTCCATTCTAACTTACCTACGACATTGATGCCATCATGTCAGTAGAATTTTTTTATCCCTAGTCTTTACATCATTTTCCAAGAGTGGTGGGCGGCACTAAGGCATGCAACATCACTTTGTAGAGCTGGAGTGTCTAACAGAAACTCAATTAGTAGCTACTCATGCCCTCTTGATAGAGAAGGCTCAACATAAGGCTTCGTTTGACAAGCATGTCAAACAAATATACTTTGATCAAGGGGATCTTGTTTTACTCTATTCAATTAAAGGCCATATTAAGCAAAAAATTAAAGTTAAGAGGCCTCAAACCATTTCGCATCCATGTGATCAACAAGATAAGAAATGTTTAGCTAGAAAATTTGGTGGCCATTTCCATGGCAACAAGATTAAGCAATACTATCCACCTAGATATCCTTCGATGAACCATCCATTTAAATATAAACAATCTCTTATTATGAATAAAATAAAATTTCTATACGAGCAGTTTGAGCAATAGCAACACTTCCCTTACTTACCACTTTGCAGACCCTCTTCCACTACCATACATGTTAGAGCTATCACTATTGGTAGTCTCAAAATGGATGGCAAACCTATTATCTTGGCTTCATACATTTGTCTTCACCTCACTACAACTACAACCCTTATGGATGATGCACTGATAGATGAGAGTTTTGAATACAACATTCTTTCTTATTGTGCTACTAGAGCAACCTAGGGCAACCACACTTGAAACCAACAGATGCAAAGCTAAACCCATATGGAAGACACCCTTATTAGTTGCTAGAAAAATGTAAATTGGCGGTCATTATTGAGACAAAGAGCATCCCACTCCTCTTCTATGTTCTCTTGAACACTACAGGTGTTGGCATTGAAATTCTCCTAGGCCAAACATTCAAGTTTATCACCAACTACAATGTCAACTATGTTGACAAATGTATCCACCTCCAATTTGCAGACACTCATGTGATAATGACATTTTGGTCTAAGAAGGCACCATCTACCACCCATACCCCGCAACCTAGCCTAGCCCTCCCAACCATAATGCTTGTGACCCAACTCTTGATAGATCAAGCCCACCAAAAACTTCCTATCAGTGTATCATCATAATGGAAATGGAGGCTTAAAGCTTACCTACATGCTTCTTAGCATTGCACCCCGTGAATACCCAAGAAAAGGTAATCATGTGGATGTCGATGGCCACATTACAACTTGTGCATCACACAGCATTGGGTTTCTAAAACCCTACTAGAGGCACAATGCTATTATGAGGGTTGTTGAAAGCTTTGGCTACCTAAACTGCCCACATGCACCCCTAGAGCAACAACTCTTACACCATCCATAGCCTCCTCTAGATTGGCCCCATCATCTATTGCATTATCTAGTTAAATTCAAGTAGAACCCTTGCACCACACTCCTATCAAGAAATAGGGTTATCCCTCAGTCTCTTCTCTCCTTGACCTTCCTCCATCCTCATAATCCCTCTAGAAGGATCCAACCCATCAATATCCAGAGTTGTTAGAACTTGCCCCTCATGTGAGCTTCCAAAAAAATCCATTACCTTCAACAGAGGATGTCGTTTCCAACATCAATACATCTATCTGATATAGGATAAGCCAATATCAACCTCCTCCACCAGCCAACATCAAGAGACCACAACAATGATGATCAATCTAGAAAATGGCTAAGGACTTATTGATACTCACTAAAAAGTCAATCACGCATTGCTTTGTGGAATTGGACTCAACATTTGGCACTTTTGCCAAAATTTTTGCACTCATGGATCTAGGATTGACTGACCTTGATATGCATTTGCTTGCATCTTAGTGGGATTCTACCATGCGAAAAACATGAGCACCTCTTCCAAAAGACTTACAGTCCTAGATCTATGAGCACATGATACCCCACAAAACCTATTAGAAATGCGTTGAATGCTTGCTTTCTATGTGAATAATAGGATCCTTAAGGACTCTTGCACTATTAAAAGCTTACACCAACTATGCAACTCTATTACTTGCTTCTTGAACAAATGGTATACACTTCATCATGAAGCTACAACCCTCATATGAAAAATCGCTACCACAACCAAACACTAAAATATTATCAACATCTTGAAGAATGGCCTGACATACTATGAGACCATTTATCTTTGTGCAATCATCTCCACATCACAAGCCATATCAATGGACCATCACTCCTAGATGATCTCATACATATATTTGCATTCTACTTGTCCAGCTGCTAACCTAGACTACAAACCCAACTTTTATTACTCATGGATTATGGATCCTTCTCCTACTATATATAAATAAAACTAACTAAATCTTGTCTCAATTTTGTCGGTGATGACCCCCAAATCAGTGCAAAAATAGGCACCAAAATGTGCTCACATGGAAACAACTTTTTGTAAAATGACTCATTGCAAATGTACATCTTGTCAAAATTTTCCTATGAAGCAATGTAAAATGAGTAGTCCAAAAGACTCACATTAAAAAAATGTTGAAAGGAAAGGAAAGGTCAAACACCTTTCATCTTGTTTCAAAAATTGAAGGGTCTTTAGACCTTAGCCAAGATGTATGCAATTCAATTTTATAATATCAAGAAAGGAAAAGGAAGAGGCTTGTTGAGTGATTTGAGGAGGTGGGAGGTTGAGGTGGTTACAACCTCTCTCTTCCTTTATCTTCTCCTCTCACGCTTCATTTCTCCCTCTCCCATTTTGGCACAACTCTTGCTCTCTTACATTTAGTGTGCTTTCTTGCTTTATTTCTTCCATGGAAGAAGGAGAGAGTGAGGATGAAGATGATGGTTATATTTCTTGTGTGTCAAATTCATTTAGTGTGCTTTCTTGCTTTATTTCTTCCATGGAAGAAGGAGAGAGTGAGGATGAAGATGATGGTTATATTTCTTGTGTGTCAAATTCTTGTGTGAGTTAGTATGATTTCTTAGTGAGAGAAAGGATGTTTCTTGCAGGTTTTTGAGGGCACGGGCATTGTAGATGCCACCATGAGTCATGTTCTCTTGGTAGATCTGGTGTTGTCCATTGGGCTATCATTTTTGGCGATCCTACCAGGGGGCTACTCATGGATGCTCTCAAGATTTAAAAGAAACAAACAAGAAAGAAGGATAGATTTGATGTGGTTCATATTCGTTTCAATGCTATCTAGATGCTCCTGCTCTTGATGCAATCGTTCTGTCCATTGCAATGCCATTCTCTGTGACAAATCAGGGTGCCCCAACTTGCCATGTTGGCCCTTTTCTCTTCTACTTCAAGAAGACCTGCATTCGGCATCATAATGTGCACATCGCAATTATAATGGCTCTGGATACACATTAAAGTGCCTATCTTCTATAATGCTGAAGCTTCACGAGCATGTTAATGTATTCGTTAGTGGGGTCTCTTGCTGAAGACGAGGAAGAAGGGCCATTTGTTGCACCAATATGAGAGCTACATTTAAGGAGCCGACTTTGTGCCCTCCTTGAAGCACTTGAAGCCATTTTTGAAGTAGCAAACTGGTCGGGAGAGGCGTCAAAGAGAGATTTTTCATGGAAAATTCAATGGGGTCAGATGGCCAAGATGGAGTTTTCATAGATGCATTTCGACGTCAAGAATCCAATGCAAGTCTCAGTTTGTCGATCCAAGCCCGTTTGACCCCCCATTTAATCCCCGCAAGGTTCGGGGTTGTGAAGCGGCTACTGGATCTGGAAGCTGGGAAGAGCATGACGGAGGCCAGGTTTATGAATTTCAAAACTGAAAAAACCACTTGCCGGAAGTGTGAAAGCACAAAGCCATGAACTAGATAATTTATGTTTAAAAGCTTAAACTTGCTTAAGCTTGGGCTTAAAGCCCACAAAATGAAACAACATAAAGGGGGAGGGGGCGTGTTTTTTTCGGTGCCTCCCATTTTGGATCTGACACAGAGAGAGAGAGAGAGAGAGAGAGAGAGAGAGAGAGAGAGAGAGAGAGAGAGAGAGAGAGAGAGAGAGAGAGAGAGAGAGAGAGAGAGAATCCTCGTGGGCCTGCACTACATCTAATCTTCACCATCCATCACTGAAATCTGATCAAGAAATGATATACTATGTTGAGAAAATGAAAATCGGTCTTTCTCTCTCCTCCCTCTCTCTCCGCTTAAGGGGCAGTTCATGCCCATGGAGAAGAATGAAGACCGGTTGAAGGATGCTTGCTCGGCATGAACCGGATTGCTCCAAGATCAAGAGGAGATGTTTAGCATTGAATATTTGTTGTTGGTCAGTCCATTGGCAACCCGAAAAAATTAATTATAAAACCTGCAACACGCAAATAAGCGGTATGCCTCATTTTTACAAAGGAAATTCGCTTCTTGTTGATGTTTGATGGTCTAAATGAAATTCATATGGGACAAAATTTGTTTGGATCTTGTTTGTACTATGATTGAGGGTTGTGCATTAAAAAAATTGTAGATATGTAATGATAAATAGTCGTAATAATTAAATTATGGCCCAAAAAGTGCCTTTTTAGTGTAAAAATAAAGGTTCTATTGGTTTTGGGTGGGGAAAAAAGATGCGCATGGGATAAAATTTTGAGACAAGACATCTTTCAGCTATGATAACTAGTCACTAATCATAAATCAGAAAATAATCTATTTTTATGCACAAATAAATAGAGAAAAAATGCAAAAAAATAATATTTTTGCGTTATAAAAATCTAGAAAATTATGATTCACAGTTGTGGCTATATAACAAAGATGAGGCATGAATTTTGGTTTCATTTTGGTTTTGTTTATGTGTTATAGCTTATGTTTTCTCCATTTTATGCGAAAAATACATACAAAATAATACCCTTACACCTATGCAACACAACATAACCTAAACATTAGAGGGAAAGGGTGAGGTTAAGAGATAAAGAGGGCTGAGATGTTGAACAGTGCATGAGGGAGACAAGGAACGGAGGAAGAGAGAGAAGAAGAGATACACGAGACACCGGAAGTGGAACCCCAGAAGTGCATCAAGTGAGCACACATAGTTGGAATATATAGAGGGGACCAGGGATGCTATATATAGACAAACTATATATAGCTAATACCCCTGCTCAAATAAAGGTCCCTAACTGTGGATGAAAAAACCCTTGGGGGCTCAAGGGAAAAACCCACAACTCTATATAGCCCTACTGCTATATTAATATTGAAAATATATGATTACAAAGTTGAAATGAGCTAAATCACTCCTAAATATACAAGTGCCTGTTTGTAGGCATCGAAGGAGCTACGTCACTCCTGAATTACTATAGATAAATGAAAGAGCTACATCAATCTTGAATTACAATAGATGAAGAAAACGAAGGAGATAAAGGGCCATGAAATTGCTTTATCTTGAGTGTGGATATAATCGGCTACGCAGCATAATCTGTGACATCAAAAACTTAATAGAAAATATTATATCAACATTAGAACACAATCACAATGTCATAAATCAACTGAGCAGCTTGAATATACGATGAAAATTTCATCAGCTCATCAGCTAGAATATACGAAATAGCAGCTGGCATACCACCAGCAAATGGAAAGAAAAATGGACGAGATGATCATTATCAAGACGAAAACATTAGCTGCAACATCAATTCCTTAGCTAGAATAGATAAAATATCAAGTAGACTAAACATAATCTTGAATAGACGAATCAGTTGGAAATAGACAAACAATAGCTGGAAACAATGAAACATCAGCTCGTATATCATAAGCTAGAATAGACAAACATTAGCTGGAATAGAATAGAAAACGAAAAGAATGAAGCATTAACTGGAACAACTCAAGAGCTAGAATAAAGAACGAAACATGGTTTGGAACAACTCAACAACCAGCTACAATAAAGAACGAAACATCAGCTGGAACAACTCAACAGCTGGAATAATAAGGAACGAAACATGAGTTGGAATAATTCAACAGCTAGAATAAGGAATGAAACATCAGCTAGAACAACTCAACAGCTGGAAGAATAATGAAACATTAGCTGAAACATTTCAACAACTGGAATAAGAATGAAATGAAATATCATCCCATCAGCTCGAAACATTTCTTATAAACAAAGCGTCGAATAATTTCAACGCATTAGCTGTAATATAGATGAAATGATATGAAACGTAGCATGAAGAGCCAAAAATCAGCTAAAAGAAAAAAAAACATTTAGAATAATCAAATGATGAACAAAATACCGACAGTCATCAGCTGGAATATAACGAGATGAATATTACGATCATTAAAATATCATCAGCGCATCAATTATAAGCTCGAATACGATCATCAGTTGGAAAGAATAATAGACGAGATGCAAACAAATTATGAGCTGGAAAATGAAATGTCAATAGCTATATCATATTTGAATTCTTGAACCATCAAGTAGTGCAATGAAACCATGAAAGATGAAATAGTAGCAATTAAAATGATGAGAAATTGTACTAAATTGTGCAAATGAAACATCAATAGAAATGTCATATCATTAGCTGGAATATCAAGAGCTCATCAGCTGGAACATCAACCAAAGATCATCAGTTGGAAACATAATATCAAGACAAAACATTTGCTAGAAAACATATCATCAACTAGAATATCATTAGCCCATTAGCTGAAACATAAAATAAGACAAAACATGAACAAAATATGATCAATTGGAATATAAATGAAATGAAATATCAAAATGAAACATCTGTTGGAACATCATCAGCTAGAATAATATATCAATATGAAACAATTGTTGGAGCATCATTAGCAAGAATATAAACTAAACAAATTAGAATATCATCAACGAAATATGTAACAAATAAAATATCAAGACGAAAATGTTAGCTAGATCATTATTTCCTTAGCTAAAATAAATGAAATATTAATATGATAAAATAAGCTTACTAGGACAAAATAGTCTTACTAGAATATCCTAAAAGAGTGAAATGAACACATTAGCTATAGTACGAAGAAATCAACTAGAAAATCGTCAGCTGGAAAAGATGATCATTAGCTAGCATTATTTCAATTCATTAGCTAGACAAAACAAAATAAAACATAGCTAGAAGAGATAAGTATGAGAGCTAGAATGCTCAAGCTACTATTAGCCTAAATTGTGCAAGTGAAAATGCAACTGGAAAACGAAACATCACCTAGAAGCTTATTAGCTAGAATAGATGAACATTGGTTGGAACGAAACATCAGCTCGATTATCATTAGTTGAATATAGAACGAAACATAAGCTAGATTACTAGTAGGAAGAAGAGAAGCTCATCAAAATCAGCAACTAGATAATCTTATCATATGAAATATGCCACCTTATAACTTGGGATACTTATGAAATCAGAAGCATGCTTAGATTTCATAGGATTAAGAAATACTAAGATAACATATTAGAAGGCTTAGAAGACCATAGATGTTGATAAAACCACTAGCAGTACCCAATAGACCGAATAATATGTGGAGACAAACAATGAGACAAGGTTATATATCCACCATAGAGACAAGAATATATCAAGACAAACAATGAGAAGCTCAAAAATTTGTGAAACATAGATATATGTTTGATCAAAACTTGCGCAAAATTTCATAATCATAGCTAAGGCAAACTATCGTGCACATTTACAAATTTCAAACACCAAATCTCATCAAGAAAGCATAATATCAGAAATCATAAACCATTACCACATACATATCCAAGAACCACATATTTAAACGGACAAGACTTTCTAAAGCTTTGAGGCTTTGATAAACACAAGTCGAGAGTTGAAGCATCCACAAAATGCAATTCTTCTACGATCATGATAAGACTCAAAATAATAATAGATTGTAGCCTTTTGAAAATCCAATTTTAATAAAGCTTTTTGTTGAAAATTGTCATGATAGTCACACAATCAGCGCTACGTGGGGCAACCAACATAGAGTATGTCATGATACAAAGTATTTCAAGGACAAAAGAAAGGAAAACTAATCCAATGTTTTTCTTGTGACAACCTTTGCTATTAAAACAAAGGGGTGCTATTTCAGTCACATGAAGACAAGCGTAAAGCATACGTGGATGCAAATCCACTAGTGCTAACAGAATATGGTGACTATGATGAAAGCGAAGGATGCGACCGCAATAAGAAGTTTTTAATAGATGCCATATTTTTCGTTGTGTTTCTTTCCATGTTGAATGATAGACAGTCCAAAATTATCAAGCCCTATCTAAAATAATGGACGGAAAACACTAAAAGGAGGCTAAGACCACTCCCAATCAGGAAGGCGACAATGCCATGTCAGCGCCTGCATCGTCTCTCAACAAGAGCCATAGCGGCATCAAGCGCCTCATCAAGCTATAGTACAGCTTGCTGACGCGGCTGCCGTCATCCAAGGCCAGGCAGGCAGGTGGTGATGGTGGGTCAAAGAAAGCATGCGATAATGATGGCGACAAGGACCTCTGAAAGCTCTCCCACCAAGAACCGAAGCTTTCTTATTATCAATCCGATGCACTGTACATAACTGTATTACACACTGTGATTCGATCCTTCCATTTCATGGTAGGATCGTATTACACACTATGATACGATCCTTCCATTTCATGGCAGTTCTCTTATAATTCCATGTTCCGCTCTGCTGGGGAGCTCTGGTTGCCCGGTCTGTATACGAGAGAGACAGCATGAGAAAGAAGAAACAATGCAAAGTTTATGTAACATGAGAGAGAGGAAGCAACACTGCTCCTTCAGCGTAGGATGCAAGAAACAACACAGAGCATAGAATGCTCGTCTAGGTGACATGACAGAGATTCCCAGCATGAGAGAGAAGAGAAAGGAAACAACGCATCACTTCACGTGCTTTTGACTACTGAGACGTAGACTTGAGATCAACGAATAAGCAAAGGAAGTGCAGGATATGGCGATATTAGAGGTAAAACATAGCCAAAACCATAATCAAATTGAAACAAACAATATGAATTCCAGTGCGTTGCAAGGCAAAACCAAATTCGTTGCACACACAGACCAATCACAAACGGCAATATAAAGCCATAACCAAATTGTAATTACCATGATTATATCACATCTTCAAAGCCATAACTCAAGTCAAAACTTGCAGCAAAGTATAGCCATAAAGATTTATTAGCATATATATGATATAAAAGCAAGATTTATTAGCATATATATGATATAAAAGCAATATATATGAGCAACATAAATATGAAACCATATACATGAAAGTAAGATCTAAGAATGAACAAAGAAGAAAAACTTATCTTTGCATAATTGTGAAACCTCGCTCTGATACCATGTTGAACAGTGCGTGAGGGAGACAAGGAACGGAGGAAGAGAGAGCAGAAGAGAGACACGAGACACCGGAAGTGGAACCCCAGAAGTGCATCAAGTGAGCACACATAGTTGGAATATATAGAGGGGACCAGGGATGCTATATATAGACAAACTATATATAGCTAATATGAGAGGGTTTGAATTTCTAAAATATTTGATTGTGCATTTCATTTAGAATTGCAATAATTGAGTCTAAGGGGCTAGTAGCACGAGAAATCAGTGCTAGTCTCCATACATCGAAGCACACGTTTAGTGAAAAACATGAAATGGCTATTTTTTCCACATCACAAAAGGATGATTGGATAAATATTGTTTGTGCATTAGGATCATATACACTATGCATGACGCATGGCATGGTATTAGTCCTAGATTGTATAACAATTGTCTTCCTAGGACATGACATATACGCTGAGTGGAAAGAAGCCTTTACTGTAGGTCAATTGTACGCTTTCCTTGGGACTCTTCTGTGAGGATTTATATATTCCTGGATCATACAAAACGAGAAAAGAGTGGAGTTTGTGTGTTATGTCTTATATGTTGGAGTGACACATCTTGGGGCCAATCCCGTAGGTGTAGGAGAGTTGCAGTGGAGCCACGGCAATCAACCGAGTGGAGCTTCCCGATGCTTGTGTGATGAGGCACTATATCTACATGTTATGGGATCTCCCTCTACAGAGAAGGGAAGGTAAACATTGGACTATATATCAGCTACAAATGCATAATTAAGTCTATCTAGTGTTCATTGGTGTATTACTGATGCTCTTGGCCCGCGAGGCCGTATGGTGGGATTATTTGTTGTGTGCATGAGGTCCAGCGAGTGCCATAGCCAATGTCGGCTCATTTTAGGTCCCATCACAATACTATGACATCAGAGACAACAGTGATGGCATTCGACATTGCACACAGCTATGGCCAATAGCACGAAGTCAATAATGAACCTACTGTTGATTCTGAATCTAACCATAAAATAGAAGAAGAAAATGGAAATTATGGTATTCTGATGATGTAAAAGAAGAAGAAGACGAAACTGACGGAGGAAGAGGCGCGGGAGATGCAGGCAAGGCCAGGGGTGCTGGGTCTCTGTTCCCAGACAGACATAAAAGCATCAACAAGGGGAACAAGGGAGGCATGGCAAAGAGCAAGGCCGCCACCAGCTAAAGAGAGTGCAACAACAAAATGAACCCGCTTCCCTTTCCTTTTTCAAAACACATTTTATTGGGTGGAAGAACTTCAATATCATATCCTTTGCAAGGGATGCACTTCATTTTTATATCTTTTCAGGTTTATTATTGTGCTTTACGGTGTGGTTGTCTTTCAACCTATCTTGGGTGTGATGTCATCCTTGTAAGAAAAATTGTTAAAGAGCCCTATCTTCTGCTTTTGTTTGTGGTTTTATTTGGTATGATTTTCAACCTAGGCTCCCCGTCCTAGTTGTGTGTATTTTTGTGTGATTATTTTCCTTTCCTATCCAATGACAATTCAAAGACGATGAAGAAAAGAAATGAAGATTGAAGACAAAGATGAAGATGAGGATTTTTCAAAGAGCTGAATGTTGTTTTTCTCCAATTTGTTCACAGGGATGCTTCACACTTAAGCATCAGAGGAATGATGACCCCCAAATCAATGAAAAAATAGGCACCAAAATGTGCTCACATGGAAATAACTTTTTGTAAAATGACTCATTGCAAATGTACATCTTGTCAAAAATTTTCTATGAAGCAATGTAAAATGTGTAGTCCAAAAGACTCACATTAAAAAAATGTTGAAAGGAAAGGAAATGTCAAACACCTTTTATCTCATTTCAAAAATTGAAGGGTCTTTAGACCTTAGCCAAGATGTATGGAATTCAATTTTATAATATCAAGAAAGGAAAAGGAAGAGGCTTGTCGAGTGATTTGAGGAGATGGAAGGTTGAGGTGGTTACAACCTCTCTCTTCCTTTATCTTCTCCTCTCACGCTTTCTTTCTCCCTCTCCCATTGTGGCACAGTTCTTACTCTCTTTCATTTAGTGTGCTTTCTTGCTTTATTTCTTCCATGGAAGAAGGAGAGAGTGAGGATGAAGATAATGGTCATATTTCTTGTGTGTCAAATTCTTGTGTGAGTTAGTATGGTTTCTTGATGAGAGAAAGGATGTTTCTTGTAGGTTTCTAAGGGCACGGGCATTGTAGATGCCACCACGAGGCCTATGCTAGATGTTCTGCCTTAGGACCAAGAGTTCCATCCTTGAACTACTATCAACACATGGCTCATAGATATGATGCTTATCTATCTCCAACTAGTGTACATAGAGTACTACTTGCAAGACTACATCTCCAACATACTAAGAGAGGTCTTCATCATCTAGAATTAACAAGTCACCTGTAAGGTACATATAGGACATCAACATTGAATCTGGGACTACCAAATCCTCAAACACCATCTTGACCACTTCAAACAATAGATTCGCACACCAAGTTCCACTCTAGTCATCCTTTGGAGGAGATAAATCCATGGTTGAAAGTTTAACATAAAAGGCTGAATTCCACTAGTGGTTGAAGGAATGACTGGAGGGGGGGAGTCAGTATCCTCTATGTTAATGGGTTCTGAATCTTCTGAAGGTGGAGGGGAAGGGACTGGATCAAATGGAGGAGGAGGTATAACACCCTTCTTAAGGCCTGAATATGTCAGAAAAGCATATAGATATGAACCAAAGGTTACATTGGTAACATTCCCTCTAGTTACCTTGACAAAATGTTGGGCTGTCTTGGTAAGAAGGTAAGTGCTCTAGTCAATGGCAACCCCTCTTAAAACCATCTTGGAAGCTGTGAAGAGCTTCTCGGACAAGTAGTGAGATGGTGTGTTGGCAAGCATGAACCTGTCCTAGAGAAATTAGCAGACTATCTTCTCCAGAGAGGATCAATGATCATTGAGAAAGACACTCCTGAAGTGTTAATCACCTTCTTGACATCGAGGATCTCTTTATTCTACTTCTGTAACAGCTTGAGGATCTCTTCATTTGAGAATAACTGTCTGGTTTTGACAAAGGGTTCCCCTTTGTAGGGAAGGAACAAAGCCTTCCGTAACCATCTAGGTGTTAGGATCATGGAAGTACCACGAACCAAGCCGATTTCTTACTATATGACGCAAGAAACTCATCACAAAGAGTTGGATCATCTAGAATCAGAGGGAGAGGAGTAGCCACAAAAGATGCAAGTCCATCTTTCGCAATAGGCTCAAAAGTCAGTAGGGAAGAATAATCCCTACTGATCAATGGGACATACTATGAATAGGAGGAGGCGTACAGGGTGCCATTCAAATAGTGAACACACAACACAACTCACAAACAAAAGAGATGCTTGCAAAACCAGTAGAAAAGATAAAAAATAAGATATCAACCAAGGTTTTTAAAATGGGACTCCCCAAGCAAGGAACATCCTATAAAAAATTCAACATGACCTCTACAAATGTGATTGAAAGCTTCATGCTATGCAAGATATATAAGCACCCTGAATTCCCATATCATGCAAATAAAATGAAAAATAAATTCAAACCATACCCTTAATTGTATAAATCAACCAAATCAATAATCACACACAACATAACCAGAACATCATTGACCATCAGTAACAAAAAAGACCATTTTGAAGACTACGTGATCATCCCACGAAGTGTGTTTATTGAAAAAACAGAAAAAGAAAGTGCATTGAGGGGAATGATTTTAGTGAAGGGTTCTTTTTAATAAATTATTAAAAATAGGTGAAATTTTTATTAGGTTGTAAACCTTTTTAAAAAAATGGTGGCTCGTGTTTAAATTGTTATTTATAATTTATTAAGGTGGAATGGTGCTTTTAATAAATCCCGGACTTCGATACCCAAATTGGGTCTCTAAATGCAGATTCATGAATTAAGAATTTAATGTGTTTGAAGCGCTCTTTTTTTTCAACACGTGTATTTTTGTGACGGTGGGTTCATTTTATTTAAAATTAAGGTGCCTCTAAAGTGCACATAGCGCGTGTAAAGTGAATGATTGGTTGAGTTTTATTTAATTAAAAAGGTGTGTTAAGCACGGATGCACCAACCATGGTGGTGATTAGGGTTCATTTTAGGAATTAAGAGGTGAATTTTGGGATAGCGAAAAAAAAAAAAAGGAAAAAGGAATTGCCTGAGAGTGTGTGCATGTGCAAGGATACTGAATGTGCACGTACCAATACCACAATGCAAATGAGTCTCAAAAGAGAAAAGCCAACAATTGAAAAAGATTTGAACATGGTAAGCTCACAAAAAACCAAACCAACACCTCATTAAAAAATAATCAAGAAACATGTAGTGTTTGGTTAGAGTTTTTACAATACAATATTTTTACCAACAAGATGAGGGTGGGTGTATTTGATTTGATTAGGATTAGTGTTTCTATTGTGCGTTGATTTTTTTAAAATTTTGGTTTTATTATTTTTAAGGAAGAAATCCTGCAGGTTGAAATGTTTAGGTTTGAATCCAATTTAAAAGTATTTTGGGGATTAGATTTTTTTTTTCAAAATGTGTTAGGTTGGACACATAATTTTTTTTTCGAATTTTACGTATGATTTTTCAACCATCCAACATGAGTAAAAAATGAACCAACAAATTTCAACAAGGTGTCTAGATTTTTCCAACATTTTTTCGTTTATGTTTGGCATTTAACATGCTTTTTTCAAGATTTTTTCCAAGAAATAAAAATGTGGCCATTTTGTAAAGCATGTTTAGTTGTTAAAATTTTCAAAATAAAAGAAAAATGTGGATGGAATTTCTTGAAATATTTTTGATATTTTTTGTTTGTATTTATTTTTGTAATGATTTTTAAACTATTTTTTAATGGATTCTAAATGAATTTTCAAGTTCTTGAATTTTTTGCAATCATTTTTTGGAATTTCAGCTTTGGAAAATAATCCAAAAATTGTCTAGTTGATCAAATGAAATTTCAACCTTTTTTTTGTAATTTTTTAAATATTTTAATATATTTTTATTAATTTGTTTTGATTTTGATGTGTTTTTTAGGGTTTTTGAGAGTTTTTAAATGAAAATAGGGTACTCGACTGTGTGAAGAGTAGCTGGGCACACCCATGAACGAGTTTGACGTGCGTCCTCATGCGTAAACACCCGCTTGAAGAACCACACGGACCCCTACGAACAAAACCACGACATGAACACCAGACTGACTTCCACATGGACGGCATGCGAACGCCTATGAATGAGCGCACAAACATATAGGGAGAGCGAAATGGAGCCGTAGGTAGAGAGGGCAAAAGAAAGGGGGAACGGGGGCCAAGGGGGGTGTTGATTTAGGGAGGGGGGGTGGGAAGAGGGCTTAAGAGGAAGGGTAGGGGGGTGGGGTTGAGTTTGGGGGGGGGGGGGGGGGGTTAGGGTAAGGGTTTAGTGGGGGGGTAAGGTTAGGGGTGGGGGTGAGGTTAATTGGGTGGGGGAGGTAAGGTTTTAGTGGGGGGGGTTAGGCTAGGAGTGGGGGTTTAGGTTAGGGGTAGGTTAGTGGGGTTAAGGGTAGGGTAGTTGGGTTCAAGGTAGGGGGATGAGCGCATAGGGGGGTGGGCAGGGGGTGGGGTTGGGTAAGGCAAGCAGGCAAGGGAGGGGTGAGAAGGGGATGGTGGGTGCAAGTGGCGGGTGCGAGGACCAACGGGGCAGTGAAGGAGGCAAATGGCAGGCGTGGTGGGTGGCGACAATGACGAGTGTGGAGGCAACGGCGAGTGCCTTGGGTGGGGAGCACAGCAAGGTGCAGGCGGCATGGCCACTAGGGTGGAGAGGCGACGACGTGGAGGATGAGCAGGCATCGAGAGGAGAGGCATGGGTGGCATGTGCAATGGCGGGCGGCCTGAATCATGGCGGGGGGTTGGGGGAAGGGGAAGAATAAAGAAGAGGGGGAGGAGTAGTAGGAGAGGAAGGAAGGGAAGGAGGGGGCAGGAGGAGGTGGCGGGGGCGAAGGGAAGGCGAGGTGGGGGAGGAAAAGGGAAAGGGAGAGGGAGTGGTGCAGGAGGAGGGAGGAGAGGGGGAGAGGGAGGGATGGGGGGAGGAGGAGGTGGCGGGAGTGGGAGTGGGAGTGGGAGTAGGAGTGGGAAAAAGAAGAAGAGGAGAGGAGGAGATGGAGATGGGGAGGAGGGAAGAACAGGAGCAGGCAGAGAGGGGAGAGAGAGGGAAGGGTCGAGGAGAGAGAAAGAGAGGGAAGGTCGAGAGAGAGAAGAGGGAGGAAGCGAGGGAACCGTCGGGGAGGGGGGTTGATTTTTTTAAAAAAAATTAAGATAAATCATTAGAAAAAGAAGAAGAAGAAAAAAAGAAAAGCAAGGAAGCCCCCCCCCCCCCCTCATCGGGCGAGGTAAAAAAATTTATGGTGGTAGGAAGCAACAGGGGTCGGAACGGCAGCACGAGTGCGGGATGACACGACAAACGTGATGTCATGATTAAAAATCGAAAAAATGGACGGTCATGCATGACACGAGAGGCAGGACAGGCGCAAATGGACGGAAAATTTCATAAAACCCAAACTGTGCGCAAGAACGAAATGCTATAAAAAGGAAAATAGTGTCAGAAGTCAAGAGAAAGGCATCAAAAAAGTACAACAGGGTCTCCAAGAATAATTCAGGGTGTTCACATGGAAAAAATGCAAAAATCAGGCTAGAAAATGCATACGAGAATTAATATCGAAAACTCCATTAACCGGAACGAAGTAAGGGAAGAAGAAAAAATGTACAAAAAAATGTGTTTGACAGGGCTATCATTCAGAACACAGTTTTGATGAAGATAAGACCCGTTCAAATGGAAAAAACCCAAAATCATACACAAAAAGGGATTCAAAGATTAATATTGAAGGATCCGTGCACTGGAATGGAAGGCAGTAAAATGGAAAAATGTTAAGGCAAAGATGATATTCATGGATGTCATAATAGAACGCAGTTCTGATGGGGTTAGGAGGCGTTCACATGGAAAAAACAATAAAATGGAGCTTGAAAACACCAATAAAAATTAATAACAAAAAATCCAAAAGGTCAAAATAGGGTGGAGAAAAAAGGAAAAATGTACAAGAAGGGTGGACGAACAAGGCTATCGAGTCAGAATTGAATTCTAAGGAGAAGAGGGCAGGTTTCTATGGAAAAGGTTCAAAAATATGCACAAAAAAGACACGAAAACCTGCAAAAATTAATAACAGATGAACCGTATAGCGGAATAATAGGCATGTAAAAGGAAAAATGTCCAGGGGAGGCATAGGATAGGGTTGGTACGTCAGATCGCTATTCCGAAGTGACAAGGTCACGTTCACATGGAAATATATCCAATTATGCGAGAAAAGCTTCAAAAGTTAATAACGCAAAAACAGCAAGTCGGAACATGGGGATATAAAAAGAAAAAGTGGGTCAGTCGAAGGGACGATCTCAAGGCTATAAGGTTGGATTGGGAGTTTAATGAACATAGGCTGTGTTCTCATAGAAAAGGAAAAAAATTGTGTAATAAAAGCAACCGCAAGGGAAACGACCTCAACGACACGGGGTACGATGAGGGTGGTTGGGTGGGAAATTGATCCCATCGGGGAAAAAATAATACGTGGTAGACACACATGATTGGTTAATGACATATGGAAGGGGTATGCACATCAGACGTGCATGGACGCATCCTCACACTTAAGACCTTACCGATTAGGGTAGATTGATTGTCATGGCCTCGGACTTGTCAATCGACTAGATATTGACATCCCCACACTTAAGACATAACATGCACTTGTAAACAGAAAGGTAGGGTTAGGAACACTTGGCCTATTTCGTAAATGGTTGAAGGGAACCATCGTTGCTGATGCAAGAAGATCGGAGCTGTCGGCAAGAGGTACCAGAGCTCACCACAGAACACGTCCAACATGGCAAGGACCATGCATCGGCACCTAGGGAGGTAGCTTTGTCAGTAAAAGTCCGTTGATTCAAGTGTCGATGACAAAGAATAGAACTCTCAGCTCATGGGCACTCAGGAGGATGATAGAACAGTCACTCGCCCCATGACGCACATCGCTCAATGAATAAGCATGAAATCCCAGAACTCATGCCTAGTTGAGAATTGAACAAGGGGAAAATGATTTGGAGGGACTATGCCAGTGTGCACAATTGATGGTGCATTCGTGCATTCCACCCGGTGTTGACATACGGTGTGAGAAGGAAGGCCAAAGAGCCTTGTCGTGCAGTGTACAGAACAGGGTGGCATGGCCTATGATGGTAGCAGAGACCAATTCCGTGTGTGCATAGGGAAACAAGAATGTACCTGACTCCAATTGTCATAACGTCCTCAATCCTCACCTCTCAAAAATCAATTGAGGACACACTAGTCACACTCTAATCCCCCTATGTCACACACTCTATTTGAGAATATAGGAGGATAACCTGTTTCTTACACCCATTGATGTACTCCTCACTTACGCTTGTGCAGAATTTTTGTATGCCTTATGCATATTTGATGGTGCAACTGTGCATCCCACCCTATGTTAGCATACAGTGTGAGAAGGAAGGCCGTGGAGCCTTACATTGTAGTGTACATAAACAGATTGTGCTTTGTGCATTGAGAGTCCTAACCTGCGCGTGCAACACTCCATTCACACAACTCATCTCTCATTGATTGAAAGAGAAGGACTGGTCACTCGACCCACCCTCTGTCTCACACTCATTTGATAGATACAGGAGGACAGACCATACTCACATCCCCATCCAGTTAGGATGAAAGCTCACATCACTCAATGGGTTGTTGATGAAGATCGTTGGTTGGTTGTCGACAAGGTGTCGATGAAGAGGCGTACCCAAGGAGGTAGTTGTTAACCCTCAAACAAACAAGGTGGAAAAGCTAGAAAATCTAAAGCAGAAGACAAGGCTAAGGCATAAGTGAAATAGAAGATGAAGGCATGCCAAGAAGAATCTAGAAACACAAGAATTGCAAAAAAAGTCCTAAATCAAGGAAAAAGGCGCATGAGAAAAAGCGCAAGTCTATACTATTGTAAAAAAGTGCAAGGCGCACCATGATTTATTTTAAGAGTTCCGGGCTCTCACCCGTGCAATTTGTAAATGTAGACGGGCGGTTAAAGGAAGCTAGGAAGATAGGAGGACAATGGGAAAAAAGGCCTAGGCCACAGCCGGTGATGGGACCTAAAACGGGCCGGCACTGGCTCATGCACTAGCCGGACCTCTATCATGCACTCAACAACCCCACGGCCTCGCAGCCAGGAGCGTTGATGATACACACATCATCTTCCTAAACATCTTGCGTTTGTATCACGTCTCGTAGTCCAACTCTAACCCAAGCAACACTCCTCAGAGGGAGTCCCTAGCACATTACCAAATAGCACGAAGTACAAACATAGGAGGTCCTCCAACGGCTGATTGCCGCTACCTCACTACAACTCTCCTACACCTTGGGGATTGGCCCCTCGATGCGTCGCTAAACACATATAACACATACGAACACAAACTTCTCTCTTTTATGATTCACGTATTTCTAGGAGATATACCATGCTGCCTCACTTTACTTTCCCCTTAGACCCAATGCCTAGCCTACAGCTTGGACAACCTTACTCACTCAACGTTGGTCATGTCTCTAGAAAACAATTGCCATGCATCCAGGAGGTATTGTCTGATACATTTTGTCATTTCTTTATGATTGATGCAAATTGTGAATATCCACGTGCTCAAACAATTAAGAAAATCAGCATTGGTGCACATGTGGAAAACATTTCTTTCAATAATTTTGGCTGTCACGCGTATGTGGCGTTGCATGAACGTAGCACTGAGAAACCCTCCTACTACTAGGTTCTTAATTTTTAATTATCGACCAACCTAAATGGTATGCATAAAAATCAGCAAGCTTTTCGTAATTTCATTCAGCATTTAAACACTTTCAACACACTCTACCCCCTCACCCGTTTAGGTTGTGCATGGTGTATAGGTTTAGGATTCATTTTCTAAATTTTTATTGTATAAAAAGCAATAAAAACTCATTGAAACATAAAGGTAGGGCTGAACTGAGGCTAAACCTCATATTTCAGACCCCCCATACATACACAAACATGAATCTTATTTTTCCTTAATTTTCGGCACTCAAAATCTATTTTTTCCCTAATTTTCTCCCATTTTTCCTATTTTTCTTGTAGTTTTTGCAATATTAAATGACTTAAAATTCAAAATGAGTTATGGGCTATGGCCCTTAGGTTCATTTGCAGCAAAAAGACAAATTTAGTTGGTGTGTCTTATTATATTTTCCATTTATATCTCAAAAACACCGAATTTTTCCATATTTCGCGTGTTTTACGGGTTTTACACTATTAATTTCATTCACAACACTTATATAATTTTTTGATTTTCTAATCATAAACACTTGAAAGACATTGCAAACAACATTATAATGCATAATCATCTCATGGGAATAAGTATTCATGAAGCAAATTGCATAAAAACACCATTTTCCTTTGTAAAAATGAGATTACCGTTCTTTGCGGGTTGCGGGTTTTTATTTGCCATATCTTGGGACTGATTTCCAGCCACCATTAATGCTCATAATAGTCCACAATCAGCAATCTTCCTTCCTCTTACACCACGGAGCAATTCGGTCTTCATTGGACAAGCATCCATCATCCATTCTTCTTCTTCTTCTTCACCACATGAATCTGCCCTTAGGGGAGAGAGAGGGAGGAGAGAGAAAGACTAGATTTCCATCTCTGCATTCAGGCCACCATTGGAGGAGCGAAGACAGGTGATAGATTCCACAGGCAGAGGGGAATGAAGCCCCATAATCCATTAGGCAGGGTGTTTGTAAACTGCATGATGCCTCCCATCCTCTCATGGCGCAAATTTCGGCGCTGTTGTTGGCCACGTTTTCTTCCTCATCCCATGATTTCTCTCCTTCAAGTTGCATGCCTTTTGGTTGGGGGGTTAAAATTCCCCCAAAGGGCCCCTTTGGTCCATGTTGTGGCCACCCTTTCAAATCTTGACCATTTCTTGGCCTTTTTCCCGTCCGGACTCGGAATTGAGCTTTGAAAAATCTTGGGCGTCCGGCTCGGCATCCTGCATTGGCCGATAACTCCTGACAACCCACACAACTGTCTGAAAAATTATGAAAAATCAACAAGTGTCGCTTGGGCGCCTTTAAAGCACTTTGGCGCTTAAAATCGTCCTAGATTGAGCTGCCGCCTTTGACGTTGAATAATTTTTCCCTTGATATTCATAATTTTTAGCTATTTTTAAGCACTTATCGGCACCAAAATTCTGCTCTCATTGGCGACCAGGGGATAGGGCGACTCAGCCCGTCGAACCCACAAACATATCTGCATAGAATCAAACAACGGAAGCATCAAGCTGATACAAAACCAACCCATAATAAACCTCAGCACAATGCTCACTCTACCCCCTGACAAAACCAAGGCATGACATCCACAAGGAGTAGGCCTAGCATCATTTGATAGAAGATCCGAAGCTAGTCACTAACCAATTGCTCCAACACGGCCAAACGAAAAAGAACTGTCAAAGAGGTTGCCCTAAGTGATGGTCTGAACTACCTACCTAACTAAGGACAACACAACTAGGAGCTCCTACTAGGCGAGAAATCCTATAGCCTGATCAAGAAGTATTTTCTTGTAACACATCTCTTCTTTTAAGGTGTTTATTTTCCATACTCGAGCATGTAAAAAGGAGGGAGCTGAGTGTAGTGACCCAAGGAGAACAGGGCATCGGCCTCAGGACATATCTCGGTACCTAAGAACCTACCAAGCCCTCGTAAGGCGACACTTAATTCTTTTCTTACTCTCACTTTTATTTTCGCTCCAACCTTCCTCAATTTCTTTCTCTTCAGCAAGATGCCACCCCTAGGAAGACAAGGCATCAGCCCTGGGTCTGACTCGTCCCTAGGAACCTACCAGGCCTTCGCAAGGTGATGATCAACTGCTTATAAATTCTTCTTTCTTTTTTTTAAATTTGATAGGGGTTAGAACCCCTTTTTACACACCTTTGTATTTATTTATTTTCTTGAAGATATTCAGGGTTTCTTTTCCTTTGTCCTCATTTTTTCTTTTTTCGACAGGCTTCTCTAACTGTCTCACAACTAACAAGAACTCCTAGAATAGCCGCCTTGTAGGCTAGCAGAACAAGGTCACTAGGACTCCCGTATAAAACAAGTCTTTCAATGCTTGACAATGTCTTTATAGGAGGCAATGACTACTCAGACCTCCCTCAAACATACTAAACCTAATCCTGGGACTTC